>NC_134489.1:8325627-8350159 GCF_040206685.1 Ascaphus truei
GTTCCTTGCCACAGTTGAGTTGGTTTCACAGGGTCAGCGCGGTCAGCGCTGTGATGGGTCGTGGGTAGCGGTCAAATGGGTTTGCAGAGATCGCAGCAAGCTTCTTGATCAGCGGATTTGAGTTCTGGTCCAGTTCCTTATAGAATTTCTTGTTGAGCTTCTTTAGATGTTCTCGATGCCCAGCTCCCTGTGAAGGTCTGCTATTCTTGTAGGAAGTGGTGCGACGGACGCAATCCGCAGCGCCTTGGGCAATGAGTGAGAGGACAGACAGGGGTTATAAAGGAAAGAACACCAATGGGAGAGAGAGGAGGAGCAGAGGGTGAAGTGAGAGGCAGCAGAGATAGGTGAGGAGAGGAGGAGGAGACAGGTGAGCCAGAAAGGGAGATAGCCTGTACAGCATGAGAGGAGGTGCCAGGGGTCTGGTAAAGCCTATAAGGGGAGCGTGTGCGCGCGCCCTCTGTAAAGTTAGAGTGCGCGCGCACAGGCTGCGTCACGAACCGCCCCACCGCAGAGGCACCTGCCGAGGGCCGACGCAGGGAGAGTGCCGGGGGCTGCCGCAGAGGGACAGATGTGGGAGGAGGAAGGGAGAATAGAACGGGGAGGCAAGGAAAGGACATGAGAGGCAGGAAGGAGCGGAGCGTCAGGGACACATGGAGGGGAAGGAGTCCCCTGAACCGTCACAGTGCGTCTGTGTCAGTCACTGTGTGCATCTGTGTGTCAGTCACTGTGTGCGTCAGTGTGTCAGTCAGTCACTGTGTGTGTGTGTCACTGCGTGTGTGTGTGTGTGTCACTGTGTGTGTGTCACCCCCCCCCCCCCCCACCCAGCAGCAGCAAAAACAACAGCCACCAGCAGGGAGCATCTCCTCTCTCAGGCAGTGGCAGCAGCGTGCAGGAAGACTGCACACGCTCAGCAGGCACCGGAAGTGCCTAGAGCGCGGTCCGAGGAGGGAGGAGGAGAGCGGAGGAGGGAGACTCCGCCAGGGGCCGCGGAGAGGAGACTCCGCCAGGGGCCGCAGTGAGTGCGTGCGGCGGCCGGGGTTGGGGACCCCTGTGCTAGTGTGTGAGGGTGCAGGTCCCGCTGGTGTGTGCACGGCGGCGGGGAGGTGAGTGCGTGCACGCTACTGTGTGAGCTGGCATAGTAGTTTCCCCCGCCCAGCGCGGAGTTCTGTGGGCTGTGGTTGGGGAGGTGAGGGTAGGCGGCTGTCGGCGGTGGTGTAGTCCCCACGTGTGGAACTGTGTCGGCGTTAACTGCTGGTAGTCAATTAACAATCACCACCTGCCTGATTAAATTGCTTAGAAAAGCCTGTCTTTTGAGACAGGAAGTGAGACTCCTTAGCTCACACCTGAGCTGAACTAGGAGACAGAGCAGAGATTCCTTAGTCCACAACTGGGCTGAACCAAGGAAGGACAGATGTCTTGAGCGATAAGCTGACCACAAGACAAAGGGGACAAGATTCTAACCTGGAGCCTGACATTTCCTGTGCACACAAGGGTGCGGTTCCAAGAGAGCAGAGAAGCTTCCCCTACAGCAGCCCAGCTAACAGATAAGACTTTTCGTATAAGACTATTATCTATGTCTATGTGTATTGATAAATGTCTCCATGATTTGGGGCTGGTAAATAGCTTAGCTAACCAACCCAGTCAGAGAGGGCTGAGCTACATGTGTAGATAGGTTTTTTTGTTTGGCTTATTCTCTTATGTTGATTTTTGCTGTGTTTAAAGCGATAGGCACAATAAAGCCATGTTTTAATTTCACCTTAAAACAGTCTCCATTGTGTACCTCTGCACATGTCCTCCTACAGGGAGGAAAAGAGAAGGGAAGGGGAGAGGGGGGCAGGGGGGAAGTGACGAAGGGGGTGGACTATGTTCCGGTGTGTATTGCCTCTTCTACTTCAGCCCTTCTGCGAATCGCCTTTCTGTCCTCAGTCTGCTGTCGTCTGTCTCACGGGTGGATCCTACCTGTAACGTTGCTAAGTGGTCGTGAATCCTACTATGTCACTGGAGAACGCATTTATTACTATTATTGCAAGATAGTGTCGGCATCTACACCTGGGATTATCCGTCTGGGCAAGCCACGGTGCCCAGACTTTTAGAAAATTTAAGCCAGTGTCGTTGACCCAGCTGGTCAACTGTTCCATCTGGCAAACATGCCAAATTCGGTTCCGGATCCTGGGAATTACTGGTAATGTAGATTGCTTCCACACCGCTGCAATCTCGCACATGGTGGCTGTTGCAAAGTGTGCAATTAATTTGTGTGCTGCATTTGACAGTCCCTGAATCAGTCTGCCCACTAGGAACAACCACGGATCCAGGGGGATCTCCAAATTGAGTATCTTCTGTATCCAATCTGTAATATTTTCCCAAATCTGGACCACTTTCGGGCAAGACCACAGCATGTGCTTTAAGTCAGCTATCTCTCCACACTGTTTTGGGCAGAGCGGAGAGTATCCCCTGACAAATTTAGAGAGTTTTAGTGGGGTGTGATACCAACGCATAAGGACTTTATATGCGTTCTCCTTTAACGTAGAACAAACTGAGCTTTTGGCTGCAGCTTGCAGGATTCTGTCCCAGTCTTCGTCCTCTAGTGTGTCCCCTAAGTCGGACTCCCATTTTCTCATGTAGCTTAGTCTTGATTCATCCGTCTTCTCAGGACAGATTACTTCCCTGTACATAAACACAAGGAGACAAAGAGTTCTCCTAAAAAGATCCCCATTCACTGCACAGCAAAGCTGAAAATAATAATCAAGGTTCAAATACCCACTATAGATATAGTAGAATAGGCTATAAAGGGTACCATTAAGTAACCGCTCCCAGCACTGCGGGAGGGCAGTTACCACTAAAATATGCGTAGGCAAAAAATAATAAATGCTTTAATATTCAACAAAAATCGGCGCAGTAACACATACTCAAAACTACCATAAAAACATTTAAAACACATATAACGGGTAGTGAAGGGTTCAAGGATGTCTATGGTTAAATCCAAAATATTGTTATATGCATCCCCTAACCAGATCCCTATCGTTAGTGTGAGACAGAAATGGGTAAATAGGGGTTAATTGGCATATAGCAATGATCCCTCTTGTCTCAGGGTGGGGTGCTGGTATAGGTAGAACTGATTGGTGAGTGCTGTAAATCCCCTAGTAATAGATGGCAATCGCAATATAAACAGCTTATGGTGCCGTGCATCAGGTGTGGTATATAAATCGATACCAGGTCCCACATGCAGTATATTACACACTAGGCACTCGCATATCACAGCAAAATAGAGTGCTGTGCATTCAGTATGCACAATTAGCCTGCACCGTTCAAACCCCGCTCTTCCCGCCCCACCAACAACGATCAGGAACAGTCTCACCCGTGACTCCTCCTACACGACGTCAACGCGATGACGTCATGCCGACGTACGTTTCGCGCACAAGGGGCTGGCGCTTTCTCAAGGTGGGAGGTGATAGGAGCAGCGCTGCCCTCTTATATACCCGCATGCCGTGCGGTTCTTAAAGGTACCAGTGCCCTACAATGTTGCAGTGGTAAATAGCCAAATAAACAAATAATTAAATAAAGAAAAACGGGGGATAGTGAAAATGTGAACTGAATCACTGAATCACTGAATCACTGAATCACTGAATCATCCTAGGTTCATAATGTGTATACCACGGTATTTGTCCTCCATGGTATTGATCTCTATCTAGTTACGGTAATATATGCAATTAGTTATAGAGTTACAACAAACAGATAGGCTTTAACACAATTAGCTGAACAGTGGCATCAGAATGAGGGTCAACATATATACTCATATAGACCATAGTGGATATATATAGTAATCACAGACCAAGTCGTGGGCACATATCTAGTTGTTGATATAAATGTATAGCATACATCAGTGTCTGTAAGTGTAGAAATGTTCTAACCCGGGCTGTCCGCCCGTTAGGTCAAAACGGACATCTAATTTAATACTATATACCGGGATCCCCCTAAGATGAAAAAGGTTATTTATATCTCATGTGCCCACAGAATGGTATCAACAACATATTACCCACAAAAGTGGTATCAATAACATGCTATATAAATGAAGTATATATGTAGCCCTCACTTAACCCCATAGGGCTCAATGTATGCAATGTGTAGATCCATTTGCCCCCTTACGTTGCCCCCAGGGAATATGTTCAATCCCAGTAAAGACCAGTAGGTCACTATTCCCTTGATGTTCATTAATAACATGACGTGCCAATGGTGTGTCCTTGGAGTTTCTTATGGATCCAAGGTGTTCAAGAATCCTTGTTTTAAAGTGTCTAAAGGTCTTACCCACATATAATTTACCGCAGGAGCAGGTGATTAAATAAATAACTCCCTCAGTGGTGCAATTTATGTAGTCATTAATCTTGAAAGATATGTGCCCACGACTTGGTCTGTGAGACTGTTCCTGATCGTTGTTGGTGGGGCGGGAAGAGCGGGGTTTGAACGGTGTAGGCTAATTGTGCATACTGAATGCACAGCACTCTATTTTGCTGTGATACTGTATGCGAGTGCCTAGTGTGTAATATACTGCATGTGGGACCTGGTATCGATTTATATACCACACCTGATGCACTGCACCATATGCTGTTTATATGCTGTTTATATTGCGATTGCCATCTATTACTAGGGGATTTACAGCACTCACCAATCAGTTCTACCTATACCAGCACCCCACCCTGAGACAAGAGGGATCATTGTACATATTTTTAGCCGCCATATGATTCACAGCATGTCTGGGGTTAAAGCACAATCAGTCCCTCAATACCCCTCGAGCGCTACTATTCGCTTTTCACACTGTCTATCACTATAGTGGAGCGTGATTGGGGAGTTCCCAAGCACCGCCTTCAAAAACGTGTACAAATACGCTTCACCATGACTCAGTAGGGACCTCCTACCTTGAGAAAGCGCCAGCCCCCGAGCGCGAAACGTACGTCGGGATGACGTCATCGCGTTGACGTCGGAGGTCATGGGTGAGATCGCTCCTTTACTGGGGAGGGAGGGTGTCAGTTTGTGTACCGGAGGTCACTATATTTGTAGCTGCTTTGCCATCTTATGTGCATTATATCGGCCTCTGCCGTTGCCTGAGGGTCTGGAGAGTGAGGGCTACATTGGATGTATTAGGTGACAGTGTAACTATTAGAACACTGCGCTGCACAGCTATATCGACCCTAATACAGGCTGCACCTCTCACGACTATCATTGAGCGAGGCAATTTCTTCCGGTATCACTATATCAATAGTACTGTACACACCCACTACACCCTCCCAGGTTTTAGGTGGTTTTCCTTGCCACATATCTATTAGCACCTACTGCTATCTGCATTTAGGCATAATTACTCCCACCACATACCACCCCTACCGGAGCAATCACAGGAGGACTTCATTTATGTAGTGGTATTATTGATATCTATCTAATCACTACCTCCTTATATACCCGTGCCTGTGTTTTAGTTGTTTTTACCACCTTCTGATCTATTGCGTCGTATTAATGCGCGTCTATATATACGTTTAATAAAAGTTTATTGTTTTGCCCATAGGGCATTTTAGGTAATTGTTCTATCCTAGTATTGGGTGCAATTACCAGGGTCCTCCCCATAATCAACTCCCTTTAGAAATACAAGCACTATATTCTTGCTATCTATTCTACTAGCCTGTTTGTGCAGTGTTATAAGGGATCTGTGGAAGATCAACCTATTGTCTTCCTTTTTACTTGCTACGCCAGTACCATCCCTTTGCACCGGCTATACTATTTGCTATTTGGTGAGCGGTGTACTATTAGTTATTTCATGGGAATAAGTGCTTTAGACATTAAGGAAGAGGAGTCCCTGCCCCGAGGAGCTTACAGTCTAATTGGTAGGTAGGGAGAACGTTCAGAGACAGTAGGAGGGAGTTCTGGTAAGTGCATCTGCAGGGGGCCAAGCTTTATGTGCCATGTGTTCAGAATATCCACAGTGCTATTCTATTCATATGCTTCTTTAAGCAAGTGGGTCTTAAGGTGGGTCTTAAAGGTGGATAGAGAGGGTGCTAGTCGGGTACTGAGGGGAAGGGCACTCCACACACCGTATGTAAAACAACCAATGACTTTACTTGTTAGCATAGGCAACCGTACTTTTGCATATAATCAACAGGTGTCCCTCCCTAGAGGAGACACTAACTACTGCGTCTCGCAGGACGCTACCCCCTTTCACCGGGTGATCCCACCCTGTGTCCAATAACCACACACAGTGTTCCCCCACCCTCAAGTGAGATAGATATATGTGACTGCGCAGCCACAATGTCCCGTGTGAATATGATATCGTTGGTGCACTTGTTGATTGTTACCTGCCGAGCACTCCAGTGCCCGGGCCTGCCAAGGAACTTCACAAAGGATCCTGATGATGGCTGAATACAGGAACTACCGTCCGGGGTGATCCCACCCAGATGGCTGCTGCAGCGACAGCAAAGATCTGAGCCCAAACCTCTGGATGGAAGTGCAGCGTCCGCTGGGTCCCTAACTTGCTCTGGATAGTATGGGGCAGGGTCCCGAACCTGGGGCCTGTCCCTGACACACCTCACACTACTGGGTGACTCAGGACTATCTGGGGCCTTGGGGGCTGCTGGCCTAGTGCAGGGAGTCACTGACTCCTGCACCCTACCTCCTTCCCCTCGCTTCTCCTGGCGCCGACTGACTCTCTCCTCAACCCAGCAAAATGTATCTCTTTCCCTTGCAGGGCAATCCTCCAGCCCTATTGGCCACACTGAGACAAATGGTGCCTTCCACCTGTAGCCTCCTGGGAATTGTAGTCCCGTGGAGGCTATTCCTATATTGGGGCCGCGTGCGCGATTCTACTGTGCATGCGCGACTTCCTAAGACCCGCCGCAACTCCCTAGCCTTATCCGCGCATGCGCTATCACGGCGCATGCGCGCGCAACCACAATGGCGGCCCCCGCTAGCCGGGTGCGCCGCAGAGCCTCCTAAGGCTCGGAACGCTCCCTGCTCCGGCCCCCACCTTTGGAAGCAGCCGGCGGGTCTGTCGCTGGCTCCGGTGGCACCCGCGACCGCGCTGCCACAAAGGAGGGGGGTCTCTAGGAGCCGCAGGGGAACGGGGCTACATAAATAACAAATAATATAAATCAGGTCATGGGAATAAGTGCTTCAGACATAAAGGCAACATTAAGGAAGAGGAGTCCCTGCTCCGAGGAGCTTACAATCTAATTGGTAGGGAGGACGTACAGAGAGCAGGAGGGAATTCTAGTAAGTGCATCTGCAGGGGGCCAAGCTTTATGTATCAAGTGTCCAGGATTATCCATAGTGCTATTCATATGCTTCTTTAAGCAGATGTGTCTTAAGGTGGGTCTTAAAGGTGGATAGAGAGGGTGCTAGTGGGGTATTGAGGGGAAGGGCATTCCAGAGGTGTGGGGCAGAAAGTGAGAAAGGTTTAAGGCGGGAGAGGGCTTTGTGTCTGTACCTCTAGAACACAGCTGCTCAAAATTTGTTATTTCTGGCCTGATTGGGAATTTGTTATAAAAGGCTCTGTTCTGAAGGTATCTAAAAAATTCCGTATTTGGTATTTCTTTTTCGGATTTAAGTTGCTCAAATGTTTTAATAAATTTTCTCCCTTCCAGATCCCTCAGTCTTGTATATCCTGACTGCATCCAAATAAAGAAATTGTTACTGAGCATCCCCGGAGCGAAATCCGGATTCTTTAGCAGTGGGGTCATCAGGGAGTGTTTGGACGTTAAACTATATCTAAATTTAGTGAGCTCCCACACTGCTCGCGAGTTCGCCATAGCCTGCAGCAGCGTTCCCACCGTGTTATAACATTTTTTAGGTAGCCAGATTATATTGTGCAACTCTACTGGTGCACAGCATGTTTTCTCCAGTGTCACCCAACTCCGCAAGTTCGGGTCTGTGTGCCACTGGATAATTTGAGTTAATTGAGCTGCTTTGTAATATGCCATCAACCAAGGTACCGCTAGTCTTCCTTTTGTAGTTGGCCGTTTTAGTAGGCTCTTTGCAATTCGCGGGCTTTTCTTATTCCAAATAAAATTCATTATTCGTGACTGGAACGAGAGGATGTCCGCCTGGACCATGGGTATTGGTAAGGTCTGAAATAAGTATAGCACTTTTGGGAGGAGGTTCATTTTTATACTATGGATTCTTCCAAACCAGGAAATGCCGTACCTCTCCCATACTCTGAGATCCTCTCCTAAAGTCTTGAACAATATGGGGTAATTTGCTTTGTATAGGGATTTGTAGTCTCTAGTGATATAAACCCCTAGGTATTTAATAGCGGAGGAAATACCATAGTTTGGAAGCTTGTTGGCAAGTAAGGTATCTGGCTTGTTGGCTTTTTCGTAAAACTTTCTCTTAGACCAGGCCAACTCCTTCTTGGCCTGGAAAATTAGCAACAGATTAAGTTTAATTTTGGTGTCAGAGAGCTCCTTCAGGGTGTCATATCGTTTGTTATCCCTATGGTGGGCCTTGAGTTGTGCTAATCTCTCCCGTAGCTCCTTTATCTGACCTTCTTTTTCCCTTTTTTTTTTCCCTGCCAAATTCATTCAAATCCCTCTAAGGGTTGGCTTATGGGCCTCCAAAAGTGAAGATACACTTCCTTCATTTGTGTTGAAATATTCTGTCATTTTTTCACCTACAGTATTTCTGCCTCTGATGCCGGGTTTTTTAATAGAAGCTCATTGAGCTTCCAGTTCGCGCCGGGTCTGTCCAAAGAGCTTAACGTGCACCGCAGCTCAATCGGTGCGTGGTCTGACCAAGAGATGTCATGAATCCCTGTATGGGAGACCACTGGAACCACTCTATTCGATACTAGGAAGTAATCTTTTCTGCTGTATCTGTTGTGGGGGTGCGAGAAAAAGGTGTATTCCCTCATTACAGGGTGTTGTTCCCTCCATATATCCACCAAATGACAATCTCTCAGCCCCTGGATTATTGTTAGTACTTCCTGTCTGTGTGTTTGGTTGGTCCCTGTACATCTGTCCAAGTCTGGGTCTATAGCTCGGTTGAGATCGCCAGCTAGGAAAACACTGCCCCTTGCGACAGTATGGAGTTTATTGAAAAAGAGCACAAAAAACTATGGGTCTTGCTCACAAGGAGCGTATAAAGAGTCTAGTGTGATCTCTTGTCCTTGTATTGTACCTGTCAATATAATGTATCTCCCAGTAGTATCTATGTATGTTTTCTCAACTTGTAGGGATATCCTATTATGGATAACGATGGCTACTCCTCGTTTTTTCACTGGGGCTGACGCCAGATAGAATGATCTGAAATCCTTGTCTAAATATTTTGGGTAATTTGTCTTTGAGAAATGTGTTTCCTGAAGGAAAACCACATCGTCTTTTTTACGTATATAGTCTTTAAATACGACTCTACGTTTGATTGGACTATTGAAACCCTTAACATTGTGTGAGATTAGGGTTAATTCACTACTCATCTGTGCTACTTGTTTGGGCAGCTTCCGATTTGTGGCGTGTCCTTGGTTCTCTTGATCTACGTCTTTGAGGTGATTCTTGCAGTCTTCTGCTTCCACCGTCACCTCCGACCTGGGATGGGGGGGGGGAAGGGAGGATACAAAAGGGAAACTGGGTGGGGACACACATACAACCACATAACAAACAATAAAAGTGTCCTCGGAACCATGGCTCGTTCGCCTTCATTCCAAGTCCATTGCCTTTGGGTGTTGGAGGTTCCAGGTGGGGCTCGAGATTTCGCCTCTCCTGTCTCCCTTTCCCTTGACTCGTACCCAAAGGACTTTGCCAGAGCCCTGGGTTAGTTCCTTACCCGACTCCAGCTGTAGGCTCATGTAGACAGCAAAGCAGGTTCAACTTCCACCCCTCCTGCCCCGCTTCTAAAGCCATTTATTTTACAAACAAAAAACCTCTCTTTTTTTTTTTTAAACACGTAATTCTTAACTCTACCCTTTTGTGCCCTCTCCTCCTAGCTTCTACTAATCCTTGCCTCTGTCCAGGTTCCACCCTCTTTTCCTCTTTTGACCTTGGTGTTTACGCTACTATAGGGTATATTCCGTGTCTTTTCTATTGGCGTTGCTCTATTTTTGCTTCTTAGCCTTCGCCCCTCTACACCTGTAGATTTGGTATGCTGATTTCTCTCTTTCATCACGTCTTCTACTATCCCTTTAAACCAATAACGTCCTTTACTTAGTCTCTTACTCCCACTTCCTCTCATCTCCACCTCTCGCTCTTCTCTCTTTTAGCTTCACTTACTCTTTCGCCCTCTTATACATCCTTCTGCCTTCACACTGACTTTTACCTCCTCTTATCGTGGCTCTTTCTAACTTGCAATAACACTTATCTGTTTCCCTTCCCCAGTGTTCCACTTCCTTTACTTTTCTTATTATAGCTCGCTCACTTTCCTCTCACCCTTCTCCAGCCAGCCCCTCACTGTCCTCCTCCCTTACCCCTCCTCCCTCTCTGTCCATGCGGTGCACCCTCCTCCCAGATTATCTCTCCTCTCTTTTATTGCTCTCTTTTTCTTTCTTTCTCTTACTACCTGCCCTAAATTCCTTCTGTGATTCTCATCTTCACTTCCCCCTTCCATTCTGTCGACTTACTGCATCCCTTGTCACTTCCTAGGGCCTCATGCAGAGAGCATAGAATTTTAAAATTGGCGAATTTCATAAAAAGTAGCTTTTTTGGAGAGTTTTATTCTCCATATGCAGAAAAGTGCGAATTCTGCTATGTTTAACATGGATGCGTGTGGCGAGTTTAAATTGGCGAGACGCGCGCTTCAGAAACGTGTAAAAACAAATTCGCGCCTTTTTTTTCCCCTTTACTATAGGCGGCGAGCGCCATCTTGCCATCTTTTCCTGGCGCGGCAAAAATGCGAGAATCGCGCCATTTTCTTGGCGCGAACAGCCGCTACATGCCGTTCGCACCTCTCTGCATTCGGAGTTTTAAAAATGGCGAGATGGAGGTTCTCGCCAGCCGCGAGGCGAGTTTTAGCAATAGAAAAAACAAAATGGCGCGTTTTTCGTAACTCGCCATTTTCTGCCGGTTTCTGCGCGAAATTGTACAAAAAATGGCGAATTTCGAAATAACGATGCTCTCTGCATGAGGCCCCTAGTCTCTTCTGTCCTTAAACTCTCTAGCCCACTCCTGTCTTTACTTATCAGATCCTCATCTCGTCTTTTAGCTCTTGTCTTTTCCTTCCGATAATTTGCTCCCTTTACCCCTCTGTCTTCGTTGGAGTCCTCCTGCCAGTTTCTGCTATCTCCCTCTATTGCTTCATCTGTCGCCCTGTCTCTCCGTCTCTCCCTCCGTCTCTCCCTCCGTCTCTCCATCCCGGTTCGTTTTCTACCCAGCGTATTAACTTTCCTCCCTGTTTCCTGTACCCTCCCTCTTGTGTCGTTTCATGATCTCTTCCTGTACTTCCCTCCCCCTACCGGACTTTAATAGATAGGTTGCCGTTCATAAGGGCGCGTTCCTCTACGGACCCCTCTGGTCCGGTGGAAGCTCCGCTGGTATCCTTCTCCAGCTCTACTTCCGGCGGGGTCCTGTCTCTATATTCATCCCCTCTGCCGCAGCCTCGATGTCGTTTCCGCCCCAACCAAGATGGCCGCTGGTGATTCTCCTCGCGAGGGGGTTGGACATCCGGTTTCCGCCATCTTGGATCCATCTTCACGCCACAGCAGAGGTGAGAGCGCCTTCTTTTCCCGCTCTGCCTCCGTTTCATGGTTGTGCGTCTCAGCGTGGTTCTCAGGGCTTCTCGTGGCTGCTGCCATCTTCGCGTACCTAGGCTGGTACTTCAGGTAGGGGAGCCGTCTTTGTTATTTATGTTATTTCTTTCTTTTAGAGGAAACCTCCGACTGCGTGGAACTCCGCAATTGAAGTCATTGTCTCTGGAGAGTCACTTAAGTCGCTGCATGGCTTAAACTTTATTTAACAATACATGGGGGATCATAAAAACAGAGAAACTGATCCAACTTGAAACTTTGATTGTTATCTTCGCTGTCTTCAGCCTTTGTCCGCCCGGGATTTGGGGGATCCCCCCGCTGTCGACCAGGATGTTTCGGGAGCTTCGCCTGTTTCCACCGTGGCACTGGGGGCTTCTTTGAGGCCCAATTTGTGGAGGAATGCGTCTCCGTCCTTGGGGTCTTTCAATGTAATTGGCCTCCCGTTTCAGATTACCATCAACCCAAACGGGAAGGTCCATCTATACCGGATGGCTTTATCCCTGAGTACCTTTGTGATAGGCATTAGGTTGCATCTTCTCAGGAGCGTAGTTGGTGAAAGGTCCTGGAAAATGAGCAGCTTGATTCCTTCAAATTCCGTGGATGGTGTGGACCTCGTTTTTTGGAGCACTGCCTCTCTGGTACCATAAAAGTGCAGCCGCACTATGATATCTCACGGCTGCTCTGTTGGCAGCAGTCTTGATCTTAATGCCCTGTGGCACCGGTCCATCTCAAGTTTTTCTTTGGGGGTGTCAGGGAGGAGATCCTCCAGCCATCTAGCCACAAAAGCTTCGCAGTCTCCCGTAGCTTCTGGGACTCCCCGAATACTTATATTGTAACGCCGATCACGGTTCTAAGCATGCTCTTGTTTTTCCCTTAGTTCGTTGATTTGATGTTGTAAGTCTGTGTTTTTCTTTGCATTTTTCTTCGTCGCTTTCGTCGTTAGATACAGCTGTGTCTCTATTTGTCTGGTTCTCTCCCCCAGGTTGCCTACTTCTTTTCTTATTTCTTTAAGTTCAGCTTGAAATAATGTCTTCATGTCATTATAAAGACGGTCGAAGTCCCGTCTCCGTACCGGTAGCATTTCTGGGTTGTCGCTTTCTTCCTCCTCATGCTCCATATCAGAGCCCTGATTTGAAGCTGGCGCCATTAGAGGTTCCGCTTTCTCTCTCCTGGATCCGCTGAAGTAATCAGGCAGTCCCTTCTTCCTCTGGGTTTTTGCTGTTCTTTTAGACATCCCTCAGTGTGTCTACTCCTTTTACTGTTGTTTTCGGGCAGTTTTGCAGATTTTTAAAGGTTTTTATTTAATGCTGTCTTTAAGCGGGGCACAGAGCTTTCAGGTTACACAACCATCCTCTCTGCCGTCGCGCATGCGCTGGGATTGTGGAAATTTTGAGCGTGGAGCAGGTGACAGGGTGATGATGATGGGGCCAGATGCGGGCAGTAGCGGTGCAGACAGTAATCGGGCTCGTGAGCGCGGAGCAGGCGGGAAGGCAGAGGGAGTGATTTGTGATAGTAAGGGGAGTGCTGAGGTCGTAATTTGTGAGAGTGTGGACAGGTAAGAGGGGGGGTGGACAGCAAAGGCAGTTTGTGTGATAAGTGGGTTAAACTTACCAAGGTGGGTGTGTGACTCCGCAGGGGTGATCCCAGGTGTGTAGGGTGAGTCTGCAGGGAGAGGGTCTCCGAGGCTATTAGGCTTCAGAGTCTCGGGTGACAGTCTTGGGGTATGGCGAGTCTGCAGGGGTGAGACTCTGTGGCAGTATGTGTGTGTGTCTGTGTGTCACAGTGGAGTAGGTGTGTCCGTGATGTCAGCGTACCTCTTGGCCAATGAGAGCCATGGGGGAGGCGGGGCATGGGCGGACGGACCGACGGACCAATGAGAATCCCCACATCTAACAATCAAACAATTTTCATTTATATATATATATATAGATATTATATATATATAGATAGATATATATATCGTTAATATGGCAGTTAATAGTATGCCGACCCTCTTTCAGACAAATGTACACCTCCAATGGAGTCTCATTAGAGTGATCTCCTATTTTATGGAGTATTTAGGTCTGATAGTATGTATCTAAATTGGTCTTATATTAGAAATTTGTGTTTTTATCTAAATCTCTGGGATGATTGATACCACAAAGAGCACCAGGTCACCAAATGGTGAAAAATTAGAAAAAGGTACAAATAACATACTATTAAAAAAAACTGCATAAAATACATGTAACCCTGGGTCCGTCCCCCCCCCCCCCCCGCCCCTTCAGATACATGTGCTATCTCTAGGGTGTGTGAGGGCTGGTTTCATGCGCTTGAGTGGTGCATACCTGCGTGGAACAGGAGGGCCTGAGCTTCCCGCAATGTTGTTGGGGAGACAGGACCAGGCTTCTGGGGTAGTTGCCTCATTCTCTTAGTGGTGGTGCAGCACCTCCATCTTCTATACCTTCCCAGGAGTATGGGGTAGGACCCGTACAGAAGAAGTGACCCCTGGTCCCAGGGTGGGTGCTCCAGAACACACACAACAGTCTTTGTGTAAAATAGCAATGTCTCTCTTTATTGTACACAGCAGCCTTGCAGCAGACAGCCGCAACAACAACAGCAGCAGTAGCAGTACACAGCAATAATCCCACGGTGTACAGCCTTTCATCTCTCCTCTCCTTACCTCCAAATAGTACTTGTAACAGGGGACTTATCCCTGTTCAGTAATGTTCCTTTAATCTAGCAGTGTGGTAGTTAATTACTAAACATCACCTGTCTGATTAGATTGTTTACAAAAAGCCTGCCTTTGAGACAGGAAGTGACTCTCTTTAGCTCTGACTGAGAGCTGACTTTTGGAGACCCCACAGTGTCTTGAGTTCTGCCAGCCACACAGCAGAGCTGATTGCAAGACATCCAATAAGACTACTAAACCTGGATGCTGATATTTTTCTGTGCACGCACGGGTGCGGTTCCAGGAGAGCAGAGAAACTTACTCTACAGCTGATAAACAGATAAGACTTTCATTATTAAGAGACTGCTTATATCTGCTTATTTTCATGCTATGTGTTTGGGATGGGAGAAATGCTTAATTAATGGAGATGTGAACTAATTGCAAGGATTTCACTAGAAATACTCCCAAGTGAATGGAAGCTTTGTTCCCCCCTGTGTTTGGATAATGTCCTGATGAAAAGGACAAGGCACAATAAAGCCTATTATAATTTCACATTATAACGACTCCAATTGTGTACCTCTGTGAACGTCCGTCTACAGTACTCCACAGGATGGTCTGTGAGGGGCCTCAATACCCCAGTGCCCGCCTCAAAGGGTCCCCTCTGGGCAGGGGTAGATCCTCCCCATCACCCCCTCATCAGGGTGAGGGGCACTGGTTCCACCGGAGCTCTGTTCCTCGCCACTATCATAGGCCAGAGTCCTCGTAGTATCTCTCCCGCTCCCAGGAGAGAGCTCGACCTACTCCCTCTCTTCCAACTCCCAGGACAGACTTGGATGGACTCCCAAGTAGAACTCAAAGTAGAACTAACTGTCACTTACAGGAATGGGCTGCTAAATAGTCTCAGCCCCACCCCTCATGATGTCAGCAGGACCTCCCCTCTGGCTCATGCCTGCAGCAGAGTCAGGGGCCTACATCTATCCCTCAGGGCAGGGCTTGAAGGGGGGAAAACCCATGATTACTACTGATGCCTGCCCTTAACAGGACTTACCTCAGTAGGAGAAAGATATGTATAGCCTGTGCTGTTTACAGGGGGGCTACATACACATTTGAGGTGTAACCACAATCTAGATATTTATAGATGTGGGGCCAATTGCTAAACTGTAACTCATATATGTAGATGATATATTCACTGCAAAATATAAATGCAGGTAAGTGAGAGGTTAACTCCTATGCCTGGGGATTATATAGAGACATATATTACCACAATGTAACTGCTGTTAGGTTAACACAGGTCAAACCATGTGCCTATTGGGTCACAATAATGGTGGTAGTATTAGCTGTTTAAGTCTGATATAATAGTCAGAAGCTAGCATGGATATAATCAGAGCCTGGGAGCAAAGTTATTTACTGCTCCAGAGCCTGTTAACTTCAATGTATATTTAATTCTGTCACTTACCAGAGTGACTTAATGACATACAGCTATTTTATAGCAATACCAGTTAGATCGTTTTATATCAAAACAGTAAAGAATAGTATATTCACTGTGAAATGTCACTTCAGGTAGGTGAGAGGTTAACTCCTACTGTATAACCGGGAGTGTTTGCAGAAGCAGGGTTGCCAACAGAAATCATGGATCAAATGAACAGGACAAATGAAAGGAGCCCCCTCCCCCCCAATGCTACATCCTATGTGACAAAAGACCTGGGGGGGATTCAGTATGAGCCTTGAGTGTTCCCTACCTGTCTTTCTGGGTTAGGGGGAATTCCGATATCTCCTGTGTGAAGCTTGAGTTAGATCTGGAAGAAAGCTGTATAGGTTATTTCGGTGTAGGTATAGGTATAGGGCTCCGATTTCTTCTAGATTCTGGACAGAGTTCCAAAAGGATATATTCAGAGACACCGAGATAACAGATCCCAATTATAAAATAACTTTGTTACTAGTTATACATAGCTTTGTTGGATACAGCCAGCACATTAGTAGCAGATATATACCAATAGGCAAATTATTTAACAGATGTTTTAACATCATGGTAGTTGCTGATGTCAGCAATTAATGTGCTAACATAGTAGTAAATATAGATGTTTCAGTATCTTAATGCTGAAAGATGTTGGCAACCACAATAAGTTGATGTAATGGCATGCATTAAAAGGATAAGGGTTTAGTTCCAGATGATCAGGTATGTGTCAACATATAGCACTATAAATACATACAGTATATGTATATATGACACTAGTCAGGATCTTGTAATATCCAGATGATGGATATAAAGTCCCAATAAGAAATATAGAATACCAGGGAAACTCGTTGCAAATCCCTATCCAGTGACTCGAAGATTTTTCCAAGTCATATGTATTGAGGTACCCTAGATGGAAGGGTAGTGTGGGTCTGGAGAGGAGCCAAGTCCCAGACCCTTAAACAAATGGGGAGAAGACAAAGCCCAAATTTAGACCCTGTGGAGAGAGGGTCCCAAGGTTTAATATTCAACGAGATTCTTTCTGTAGGATTTCCCTAACCCAATCCCCCCCTAATATTTCTAGGGACAGATTCGATACCAGGAAACTTAAGACCTGATGTACCACCCTGGTGTATCTGATGTATATTATTTGCCAATGGTGCGTACGATGATTACGAATGTCCCCTAAATGTTGTAGAATCCTGTGGCGAAGTTGCCTAGTGGTTTTGCCAACATACTTTTTTTCTGCAGACACAGATTGCTAAATAAACAACACCTACAGTTTTACAATTGATAAACGGTTTCATTTTATCATTGCGACTATCATCCCAATTCTGGAATGTTTTGATTGGACTAGAACAAATGGGGTTCTGTGGAACCCTGGGGTTCCACGGAGTAGTACCAGGGGTTCCAACATGGCTCTCCTCTACCCCCCTCTCCCCCATAGCGGCTGTGGAGAGGGTGAGCAGCCACGAAGAGAAAGACTGTTTGCTCCACTGAGGCTCGTGCGGGAAGCCCCGGCTCTGCACGCTGCTCGTTCGGGGAAGATGCCACTAGCGCAGCTGGCTGACCAATGGCAAAAGCTGCCGGTGAAGAAAGTGGAGAGCGAGGTGCATGAGAAGGGAGCGTGAGGAGGGAGGCTGGGGAGGGTGGCAGTTAGAGCTCGCGCCGGAGCAGGAGAACAGTGACAGGAGGGCGCATGGGATATCTACTTATAAGGAAAGTGTATGGCAGTATAGAAAGGTGTGAGTGAGCAGGGGAGGTGTATAGGAAGGAGTGATGGAAAGTGTATGGGAGAGTTATAGGAGGGAGTGAGTGAGAGGAAGTGTATGGGAGAATATAGGAAGGAGTGAGGGGAAGTGTATAGGGGGAAGTGTATAGGAAGGAGTGAGGGGAAGTGTATAGGGGGAAGTGTATAGGAAGGAGTGAGGGAAAGTGTATGGGGGGAAGTGTATAGGAACGAGTGAGGTGTGTGTGTATGAAAATAGTATATATATTATATATGTATGTATGTATGTATATATAAGTGTGTGTGTGTGTGTGTTGTATAGTAAAGGAGTAACACGTGTATTGTAGAGCAGCATTTCCCAAATGGGGTTCCGCGGAACCCTGAGGTCTTTTAAAAATGTTGGGACAGTGGGGGACTTTTAAAAAACCCGGGTGTTCCGTGAGGTAAAATTAAGTGTTTCTGCGAAAAAATAAAACATTTAAAAATTGCAGCCGCCAGGAGGGAAGGCGACACTAACACCCCTGCATGCTCCCTTCCCCATCTACACCATAATAATAAACAAAGAATCTGATGCTATAATTATCATATAAGAGTAAAACCTTATTTTTTTCCCCTGACGGGCACGTATATAGGGCGGCTGCATTTATTTATGGGACATGAAAGAGGACAAAACGTGTAGCTTACCTGTTGTGACCCTGCTCGTACCTGACCTGTCTCTTCTTGTCCCCCTGAACCTTGGCTTGGCTAAACAGACTTCTACGCTCTCCGATCCTCGACTACGGCTTACGGATCTCGACTACTCTACACTCTCTAATCCCGGACCATAGGCAAGTATCTGTACCCTCTCCACTCTCCTATCCTGACCCTGCTACGTTCACAACTCTGCAATCCGGACCCACCCCCGTGGCTTGGGTGGTGGTTATATATATTCCCCACCTCGGCCCCGCGGTTCAGTCCAGGTTGCAGTGAGCAACCGTGACAGTTATATGCTTTCTTCACCGATCGTTTACTGTATCCCCTATCCAAGAATCAAAGAATCGTTGTTTCATCAGACTGGATTGCTCCTCGAACTCCACATCGATGAAAAATTCCTCCTCACTCGCAGAAATTGTCCTACCGGAATACCGGATATCGGGTGATAAGGGTGGTGACTATCAGCACGTAAAAGACTGTTGGTCGCTGTGGCTTTACGATGCATAGTTGTTTCCATTCTGCCAGATGAAGCCTTGAGATCGTTAGATCCAAGAATGTGATCATAAATTCACTAATCTCGAAAGTTAGTCACAGATTGAAGGTATTCATATTAAGATGTTTAATAAATTCTTCAAAATGTTGCCTGGTACCTCTCCATAAAATCAAAATATCCTCGATATATCTTGCCCACATAATAATGTTGGGAGAAGCTTGTGGGGAGCGCAGATGTCACCATATGTGGGGAAAGAAATATATATAGTGTGGTATGTTCTACAAAATAAACAATCAATTCAAAGAATCACGATTGGGAACTCACACTTTCCCAGTGAAAAATCAGCAGTGGATATAATATTGAAGACTCTGCCAGTGTGAAGTGTCAGGAATCAGCAGGATGGTCCCTCAATGAGAAAAGATGACACACTTAGGGCCTCATGCAGAGAGCAGCGCTATTTGAAATCTCGCCATTTTCCAGCGAAAATCGCGCTAAAAACAGGTTAAAATGGCGAGCTAGGGAAAAAGCGCCATTTTTTTGTTTTTTTTAAACTCGCCTTTCTACCGGCGAGAACCTAAATCTCCCCTGTTGAAAAAATATCCCTATTCAGAAAGGCGCGATCGCCATCTAGTGGCTGATTGCGCCAATAACATGGAGAGAAATTCTCTATTTACCTCTGCCAAAAAAATTTGGCAAGAAGCTGGAGGTCGGCGGCCGGTGGGGGAGAGGAAAAAAAAAAACGCGATTTTTTTTCAACACGTTTCAACAGCGCTCATATCGCTGGTTGAAACTCTCCATATGCAGAAAGGATTCTAAATGCAGTTTTCGGACCTTTCTGCATATGGAGAAAAAAACTCTCCATTAAAGCTTCTTTTTATTCCCCTCTCCAATTTTAAATAGCGCTGCTCTCTGCATGAGGCCCTTAGTGCAACATTGCATGTTCCAGTAAAATATATTATCCAAGGCAATAAGTATTGCACTTACATTTGGCACTATGTGCATAGACACACAACAATAATGATGCACAGCTTGTGTATGCCACCAGCCCTGCTCCCGAGGTTGCGTCGCGTCACTTCCGGTCGGTCCGTGGCGTCACTTCCGATTGCGATTGATCGCAGGAATGGAATCACTGGGTAGAGGGGAGGTGCTGGATAAACTTCTCAGGCTGCTGCAGGTTCAACTCTACGCGTTTCGCTGGCTTGGCAGCTTCGTCAGGAGTTCAATCTGTAGCATTACACTTAATAATATGTATATACCCCTATAAGGTTCTGATTGGATAAAGGCATAATTCACAACATCCTATTGGTTGGTTTAGACACTTGTGATTGGCCAGTGGGCGGGACTACTATTTTGTCCTACTCTGTTAATACAATACATAACACAATAACTTTAATAACATAATATTAAAATAATTTAACAAAAAATACATAAAAAAATGTATCTAATGTATACAACTAATATTTGAAAAAGCTAACTAACAATTATATATGAACTGGTTATAATAATTCCAAATGACTGATAGCTATATGATGAGGGCAACTTTATCTGAGCTGATATTCAAAGTTTGACACTCAGAAAAAAACATATATATGAAGGGAATGGAACGGAAGAGAATGATGGAGGGGAAAAAGGGGAGCAAAAGAGAGCATTCATATGTAGTGTATATGTGTATATTTATATTATTGGAGTTATGTATATGCATGCAATTATAAATGCTATACTAATTTTGTATTTTTTATTTATATATGTTTTTTTCAGCTCTGGAGACCCCCTGCACATCTACACTATGAATAAAATTTTATTAAAAATATTTTTATTTTGGCCGAGGTTTGCACCGAGAGAGTGATGGATCTCTCTCTGCTGCAGACATCTCGGCAGGGGAGCCCTTCTCGCCAGGCAGACTGTCTCGCCACCGGCAAACCGCCATGTTTTGTGCGTGTTGCCCTCGCAGTATGCAGGAATGGCCGAATCCCTTGCGAATCACTGCGAGAGCAACATGCACAAAACATGGCGAGTTCAAACCCCTGGCGAAAGCACTTTTTCGCTGCTTAATGCATGACCCCCTTAGTCTTGACTCGTTCTTGGTTGTCCAGGGGGAGCCCTGTCTGTGCATTTATCCAGACCACAGCAATTGAGCCAGTGTATTTGCATGTATTTGTACCCATTAGGGTATTTGCTTGTATTTGTACCCATTAGGGTATTTGCATGTATTTGTACCCATTAGGATATCTTTGGGCTTATTCCCATATCAACTTGTAGGTTCCATTAGCACACTATCTGAGTTTGGTTTATTAGCTTTGATTTAGGAAGTTACCTTTGGGATAATAGGAAACAGGCCTGAAGATGGGGTTCACCCCCAAAATATTGCCCCCTTGTTTACCTTTATCCTATTTTTTTTATTGCCCCCTTTCTCCCCCCCACCCCCCCATCTCCTATCTGTTTTCCCCTTCCCTTCTGTTAGGACCAGTAGGTCAGGCCAGAATCTGCACTTGTGTTAAGCATCCATGTTATCTGTTCATAACCAGTTAAGATTCTGTAGTCAGCCTTTTGCCGAAATATAATTCCTAATGCACTGTTTCTGCCAAATTACATTTCCTTTCTCCCTGCTCAGGATATTGCTAAGATAGTTTTTGTATTGTCAGTTTCCTGCTCTTTTAGTTAGAATATAATAGACTGGTTCTATGAAAGAGGCAAAATCGTATAACTTAGTTGCTAGAGATTCAAGGTCTCTTTTGATAACAGACAATGAATAAGCTATGTATTGTGACATTGCCTGTATTGGGAGAAACACGTCCCAAAATCATGCCACTAATATGTCTTGCCCCTAAATCACGCCTCTAATCAAAGCTACGCCCAAGACACACCCAGGTTACGCCTATGTTACGCCTCTAATCAATATCTTCTTTTTCTGGTATAAAAGTCATTACCCTATGAGTAATAAATTGAGACAAAGGATTTGAAACCTGGCTTGCGTTACGTTTCATTTCTTTCGTATTCCCGGGCCTGTAAGTTCATCAAAAATCGGAGATAACAAGTGGCAGTGCGTGAAAGCTTCCCGGGGAAGTCTGCTGCAAACGGTGCAGATGTGTGTAAATCCAGTCACAAGGCCTTCAGCTTTCTTGGCAGAGGAAAGGTTCCTCTCAGTTCTGAAGCCTAGGCAAGGAAAAAGGTTTTCCTTCACCTTCGTTCCCCTTATCCTTCGCTTCATTTGTTACTTACCCGTGGGTGTCTTTATACACCTTCAGTAATTACTTTCACTTGTTACAATTACCATGCATCAGTTTTTGTATGCAATTTTTGTTAATCTATTTTTCACGTTAACTTTCAGTATTTCAGTACTTGGCTTATCTCTAGACTATTATTTCTTTGAGTGCTAGAAACTACTCTTATTGTTACTACCAGAAGATCCTGGTTGTGTAAAAATACAGAATCTGACACAGGTTTCTTGCAGCTCCCATATACTTATTCTTGAGGCAAGTTACAATCCCAAGCTTCAGTAGTACAGGCAAGATGCTACAGGTTAGAAATGGAGAGCAGTCTTGTTAGATGTTACTCTTCCGAGGATTCTATTCCTCAAAAACAGGCAATGTTGTTTTTTTCCTAACTACAACTTAACCTTTGCATTTCAACCTTTTCATAGCTTTAGTATAAAGAGACAACTGCTAGAAAAAAAAGAACAAAAGCATATATTCCATTTTTGAAGGTCATATATCTGCTGATCTGCGCATCAGACCCAGACTTCTCACTCCGGTGAGCAGATAGGGTGTATTCAGAGCACTCAAATGTTGGACGGACAATCCTTGGCTTGGATTAATAAAATAAGGTACTCTCGTATGGAAAAAATGTATAAGGCTTTATTAAGGCATAGATGATTGACAAAAATAGAAAAAATAGTCCTGCCACGCAAGTGGTTGAGCTCTCTCACTCCGGGGTACTCCCACTTGTACGAAGCAAACGTGTTTCTTTTGCATTCCGTAAAACTTTTTCTCAGCCGTTTCACAGACCATGCAAATGGGAACTTTAGTGAAGCTGAATTGTGAACCCCAAAAATCTACAAATTGTATGAAGGATCTCTGTGCAGTCTGGACCCCAAAAATTAGATCTGTCCCGCCCTCAGCCGTGATAACACAGAAGTGAAATCATGTGTGGAGGTTGTCGGAGCGGGGAGTCGGCGTCGCACTAGTGCTGTGTCCAGTTTGACTCACTGAATGGTCTAAAACAGGCATGTCAAACATGCGGCCCGCGGGCCGCATGCGGCCCGCAACGGATATTTTTGAGGCCCGCTCACAACCAGCGCGGCGGTCGTGTGTTTCGGCGAGCGTGTGGGCGGCGGTTAAAAGTTTTGGCCGCGGGAGAAGCGAGCGCGGGTGTTGGGGAAGCGAGCAGCACGGGCGGAAGTAAAATCTGTCCTGCAGGGGCTGGAGGCGTACGGTGGCCGGGTGCAGTCAATCTGCACTCGTGCCGTGTGTGGGAGGACACGGGGGGCGGAGTCAAAACCCTGGCGGAGAGACTGCATTCTGTGTGTGTGTGTGTGTGTGTCTCTCTCTGAGTGTCACTGTGTGTCACTGTGTGTGTGTGTGTGTGTGTGTGTGTGTGTGTGTGTGTGTGTGTGTAAAGCTGGCCTGCTGGGACTGGAGTCGGACGGTGGCCGGGCGCAGTCATCCTGCACACATGCCGTGTGTGGGAGGACAGCGGGGGCGGAGCCAACAGCTGAGAAAGCTGCAAAAGACGTCTGTGAGACTGCCTCCTGCCTGGAATAAGGTAAGGACAAGGGAGGGGGGAGGGGAGAGAGAGGCAGAGAGGATGATGGATGATGGGGCATGGGGGGAGGATGATGGGGCATGGGGGGGGGATATGATGATGGGGCATGGGGGGGAGATGATGATGGGGCATGGGGGGGGGATATGATGATGGGGCATGGAGGGGGGATATGATGATGGGGCATGGGGGTGGGAATATGATGATGGGGCATGGGGGGGGATATGATGATGGGGCATGGGGGGGAAATATGATGATGGGGCATGTGGGGGGAAATATGATGATGGGGCATGGGGGGGGGGAAATATGATGATGGGGCATGGGGGGAGGATGATGGGGCATGGGGGGGGGATATGATGATGGGGCATGGGGGGGAGATGATGATGGGGCATGGGGGGGGATATGATGATGGGGCATGGAGGGGGGATATGATGATGGGGCATGGGGGTGGGAATATGATGATGGGGCATGGGGGGGGGGATATGATGATGGGGCATGGGGGGGGAATATGATGATGGGCCTGTGGGGGGAAATATGATGGGGCATGGGGGGGGGAAATATGATGATGGGGCATGGGGGGGGGAAATATGATGATGGGGCATGGGGGGGGGGGAATATGATGATGGGGCATGGGGGGGGAAATATGATGATGGGGCATGGGGGGGGGGAATATGATGATGGGGCATGGGGGGGGAAATATGATGATGGGGCATGGGGGGTAATATGATGATGGGGCATGGGGGCCAGCCTGGGCAGATAAAGATGGGAGGCAGGGAGTGGGGAATACGATGATGGGGCATGGGGGCCAGTCTGGGAGATGAGATCATGATGAGGGGGGGAGGTGGGGGTATTTTTTAAATGTATTGGGGAGGTGGAGCTATTTTTTAAATGTATTGGGGAGGTGGGGCTATTTTTTAAATGTATTGGGGAGGTGGGGCTATTTTTTAAATGTATTCGGGGGAGTGGGGGTATTTTTAAAATGTATTTGGGGGCGTGGGGTTATTTTTACATGTATTTGGGAGTGTGGGGGTATTTTTTATATGTATTTGGGAGTG
>NC_134489.1:8350359-8434249 GCF_040206685.1 Ascaphus truei
AGCTCCTAAGAACTTCTTCCTCAGTTAACCAATTGTTCGTTAATATAGACGTTGTGGCTTCCTCCTGTTGCAATATTTTTGCAAATGACTCCTGCTTGGTAAATAAAAGATAAAATATGTATTTAATACCTCCGCCTTTTCCTTATCTCCAATCCCTTCCCTGCCTCACACAAAGGGTCCCACTGTATATGTTCCTTTGTAATCTTTTTGTTATTAAGGTACTTGAAGAACTTAAGGTTGATATCACTTTGTATTGCAATCCTTTTTTTGTTATCAAATTTTTTGCTAATTTCATGGCCCTTTTGCATCTTTTGTTACATCCCTTATTACTCTGACATGATGCCTCCATCGCTTCTGATTTTAAGAATCGAAAAACCTGCCTCTTCCTTTCCATTTTCTCCGCTACCGGTTTATTTAATGTTTGCTTTGGGGGTGTATTTCATGTGTTGTCACCACTGATTCTAGGGGGAGGATTTACACTTGCAGGTGTTTTAGTGCATTTACGCCACATTTTTATTGTATACTCTTAATGTCCTGATGATGGTTACGGTCTACACCGAAATACGAATAACCGTTTAGTATTTTAAGATTGGTGTAGCGCAGCGATGCGCAAAGTGGGGGGCGATTCACTGCGGGGGGCACAGAGGCCTACAGAGGCCCCACGTGCACTTCCCGAAGGCATTTAAATGAATGCCGGGGGAGCTGCGGGGCCTCTATAAACCTTACTTACCTTGATTCAGACGCTCCTGGTGACGCAAATGACGCCGCGGGGTCAGACAACGTGACGTCATGACGCCAGGATGTCTGAATCAAAGTAAGAGGGGTGGCGCGAGGAGAGGGGGAAAGCCAGCAGTGGGGCGCAGGGGAAAAATATTGCGTCCCCCTGGTGTAACGTGTGCATTACACACGGTCCGATAAACGTGTAGATGCAGCTGCAACGCCAGAGCCGCCAGCTAGATATGCATCATGGATCAGTGACGGTGTGCATAGCCATACAAAGGTACAATGTCTCCCGGGCCTGTTTAGGTTCACCATAGAAGCCAAGACAACACGATTCTTACAAACTAATAATTCTAAAGCGTTCCCGGATTTATCAAAAAAATCCAGTAAATGAATTGTGTTTGCTTATCACAGATATATGCAAAACTCATTCTAGCCCAAGAGACGGTCGCTTTAATTTTGAAAGTTGATTTTAAAAAACGGCAATACACATGATTAAAGAATACTAATGACACTTTAATGACAAAAGGACAACAGTGAATCCTGTACTTTTTAAATATATATGCCCTGTTCAGATCAATATATATTTCTGACAAGTCAACTGATTTCAGCTCTCAGACATGCTATCCTCAGATGATATAGACATTGTTATGAATAACATTTTAGAAGAACATGAAGCACAAGCTCCAGAGTAACTCTGTATAAAAAAAAATGTAATAAAAAATAAAACCGTCCCACAGACTTTCACTCATAAGTGAAGCAGGAATGGTCGCATTTGAGTGTATAAAAACTCTACTGCACAAGACAACAGGCTCACGGATACAATGGCGGTTAGCGAGGCAAGTCCCAAACAGAGCTTTTTCTTCTCGCCAGCAGTGAAATGGTGTTCATAGGGGTATCGGATCACACACGCAACAAGTTAGAAAGGTCTCTCCAGAGGGAAAAGAACCACAGGAAGGTTCAAATAGTGTCCACCACACAAAGTGCTCCATTCCAGAGGAAGCCACGTAAGTTAGGGGTGCGCAAACTGGGGGGCGCAAGAATTTCTAAGGGGGGGGTGGCGGTTACAGAGGCCCCACGCTCTTCCCCAGGGCATTTAAATTAAATGTGATAAATAGAAATAAACCGTGCGCAACTACTTAACCTCTAGAAATGTCAATAAAGTGCAATACCTATACCCTTTTTATTTGGGAAGCCCAAAATCAGGGTCACAACAAACCACAGTGAAATTCAAAATAAATTAAATTACACAACCGTGTGTTCAGTGAAGATGGCGTCTGCTGCTATAATAATAGGGGGTGGCTCAGCACCCCCTAACACACTACAGAAATGGAAACAAAAAACAGCGCACAACGCAAATAGTGAAGTAGGTAATACAAGTGTGTATTGAATAAAACTATATATAAACTGCGTACATCAAGTATGATTTATGTAAGCATTGAGTGTGTATTCACACTGGTTACCACTCGATGTTGTTGGTGTGGAATTGGTGTAGTCTCAGCGGGCACTCTCAGCAGCAGCTGTATACCAGGACTCTGGCTAGGATATCCCTCTCATGCTGACGTCATCTCCGTAGGGATTCGCCCTTCAAGACAGCTAGGCTCCGTTCCTGATGGTAGCCTCCGGAGGTACTCCAAGGGGTTTGGTAGTGTCCACAAGTGGCTGTTCGAAACCGCCACACAAATAGGAAAGTCTGTTTGTTGCAGGCTTCACCGCGGCTCGACACAGTGCTGCTTCGTTCCGGGACGCCACGTGATGACGTCACTGTGTCCGCAACCCTTCGATCCGTCGGCAAGAATGTAAACAGTCTTTCACAGGATAAAAGTTCCACACAGTGTTGTAGATAATAAAATCAATACTCTAAAACACATAGATCATGGATAAGGTTCTTCCAACGCGTTTCGTAGTAATAACTACTTCTTCAGGGAATCCAATTCCACACCAACAACATTGAGTGGTAACCAGTGTGAATACACACTCAATGCTTACATAAATCATACTTGATGTACGCAGTTTATATATAGTTTTATTCAATACACACTTGTATTACCTACTTCACTATTTGCGTTGTGCGCTGTTTTTTGTTTCCATTTAAATTAAATGCCTGTGGAGGTGTGAGGCCTCTGTAACTCCCTTACCTGCTCTCTGCCGGCTCTTCAGCGACGCTTTGGCGTCAAATGTCGTGGTGGGGTGACGTGACATGACGAATGACGCCGGGTCCTTGGAGAGAGGGAGCACGAACGCTCCGGCTGCCAGGCAGGGGGTGCAGCTCAGGAAGTTTGCACACCCCTGACGTGACAAAACGTGTAGTTGCATGCTGCAACGCCCTGAGCTTGCTGATAGAGGCGATCCCTTTGTGTGGTAGACATTATTTGAACCTTCCTGCTGTTCTTGTCCCTCAGGAGAGACCTTACTGGCTTGTTCTGTGTGTGACCCGCTACCTCTGCGGACACCGTTTCACTGCTGATGAGGAAAAATGCCTCGACTGTTTGGGACTTGCCTCACTAATCTCCATTGTATCCGTGAGCCTGTTGTCTTGTGCAGTAGAGTTCTTATACTCTCATATGTGATCATCCCTGCTTCACTTGAGAGTGAAAGTCCGTGGGAGATTTTTATTCAAATTTGTATACAGAGTTACGCCGAGAGCTTGCGCTTCTTGTTTCAGATACCATCTAAAGCTGCACTGAGGTCTCCTCATCACAAGTGCTATTGTTCTGGATTTCCATATACAGCTCTATCAAGATCCATACTTTACTACATTGGGACTGGTTTGCACTGTTTCATTATTTTATATTATATGAGCTATGTTTCTTTAAGGAAATACTGTATGTTGTCATTTATATACGTTTAATAATATTTCACATTCTATCACCATCACTTTTTATGTGTGTCACAATTTCACAACCATTCCCATTATAGGTTTAGTGCTGCCTTTCTGCTCTTACAAGCAAGATATTAGGTATTAGACAGAGGAAAAAAAGCAGTCGCTCCATAATGAAAAATATCCAAATGTATTCAGTTTCAACTCAGTGTAACAATTGTAATATTAATGGCAACAAGCAGCATCACTTTCAGAGACAAGCACGCTGTGTCATCAAGCACACTCCTGCTGTGAATGAACAGCGGGTCACACAATGACCCTCGGGCCCTCGGGCCCTCCATTAAAATGTACTGGCGGCAGAGGTATGTGGCATAGCAGAGTTTTAGCATAGCATCTTAATTGTGTGCATCTTCAAGTGAGAATCTTTCAGGGAATATGTAGACTAGAGTTGGATCCTTCTGCAAATTCTTGTACACAAGGCAACAAACGGTGAGCTCATCAGACCACACTATTATTCCACGTGTTAGCCTGCACAATTAACCCCCCTGTACACTTTATTTACTGCAGTTTCTCCCCAAACACTTGTCTGCACACAACTTCCTCTCCCATCCCCTAAATCCCTCTGAATCCCTGAACAGACCCTAGCATTGCAAATGAAGCACGCTTTGTGGCAAGTAAAAAAAGTCACACATCTGCTGTCTTCTGAATGCACACAATATCTTGGCATACCACAGCTTCATGCAAAGTTACCTACCTTTGTGATAATTAACCTGCTACTTACCTAAAGTCTGCTATTTACTGTGCCCTCATGGAGATGTTACTCTCTCGGTCCACTAGAAACTCCTCCATCCTGGCCCACACTCACTATCATCATACACCCGGACTACTCAAAACCCTTGCACTATCTACTGAACGCCGGTGGAGGGCTCTGAAAACCAGCACACCAACCACCACTCACTCTAATGGCAAACATCACAATCTTACAGCCTGCAAACAATTACTCAAAATCTCTATTTATACTGGTACTCTCTTTAGCAGGCGATATTGAACTTACCCCAGGCCCTCCCTTTTCAATTCTGCCACATACCCCTTTCAAAAAGGCAACCTGTTGACCATATAAATAGCCTTAGTCTGTTATCCAAACTGGATGAACTAATGGCACGGTGCCACCTTATGCATAAACCCAAAGTCATTATTCTCATAGAAACATAGCCAACTCCTAAAAACCTTGATGCAACTATCGCCATTCAGGGATAATCCATTTCTAAAAAAGAAAGGTCAAAGAGAGGAGGGGCATTACTTTATATTGCAGACACTTTCCAATTTACACTGATAAATTGCCCCCTCAAGCCCACACCCTCTTTTGAAATCCTAGTTGGCAACATGTCTCCCCTTTTTCTAAGCCCGTTCTTATTGCTGGCATCTGCTGGCTCCATAAAGCCCCACTTCAATCCTGGACTGATATCACTCAGTTTCTTGGTTCAATTTCTTCTCTGAACGGAAAGTGTGCGTTGTTAGTTCTTGGGGATTTCAACTACAATTGGCTTGACCCTAAAAACAACAAAATCCAGATACAACCCAAATCACGAATCCTAATCCAACTAATTTCCCAACCCACACAGAAACCTAAAATCTTATAACCATTCCTTGCTAGACTGGATTCTCTCATCTAGTCCCAACAGAATCCAATCCTCTGGCATCCTACCTGATATTTTTAGTGACCATGCAATAGTGTACAGCAGAGCCCCGGGCATACGGCGGGTTTCGTTCTAAGGGCCTCCATATAATGAAAATCGGCGGAAAGCAGAACCGGCGATTTTCAGCTGTGCGCATGCGCAACCCGGCAATTTCCCCCTTGTGCGCATGCGCGACCGTTCGGCGCGCGCAACCTACGTTCTGCGCATGCGCGCCAGCGGCAACAGCCTGTTCTGCGCATGTGTGACCTCTGAGCAGACATGGCGGCCCCCTTATCGGTGCCCCCGTATCAGCGGATCGCCGAGAAGCAGGGCCTTGCTGTACTGTGTAAGAAAAATCAGACCACCCCAATCGTTCTACTCACTAGAACATTTAGAAACTTAAACCCACAACTGTTTCTGGCTGATCTTACCAACTACAGAATCTTCCAATCTTCCTACAGCTTGTAAGGGAGCTTCAATGCTGTAACAGCCTGGGAGTCACGCCGCCCTCGGCGTGCTCCCCGCTCACCTGCAGCTCCACCAGGTCCTCCCGCGTCGCGCAACCAGCCTCCCTCAGCACGCCATCCATGGCTACTCCTAGGCACGCGCGCGCACGCTGGCGTGCTCCTTGTAGTACCTGCTCTGGGCGCGCACCCGGTCACGCGCTCGCAAGCGCGGCCACACGGAGGCGCGGCCACACAGAGGCGCCCCAACCTCTTAAAGGTACACTTCACCAATGTAATGCTGCAATGAAATGCAGGGTTACTACTGGGCTCTATAGCCCCTCCTCTGGGAGCCCTTCTGTACCTATCCCTGCCGCAGCATGGCCCATCCACACACCCCCAACTTGCTACCCTGCCATTGTACCCTCTCACCTATATATCACTGCTGTTTCACTAACTCGTCGGCTGAGCAAGGAACCAGTTGTTCTCATTACTCTCTGCCTCCCTAGTCCTGTCTTGTCTTGTTTTGCAGTCTTCCTCATGTACCGAACCGGCTTCCTCTTCGACTCTCCGTACCTCTGGCATCCCGAACTTGGCATACGGCAATACGACTCTCCGCACCTCTGGCACCCCAAACTCGGTAAACGGTAAAACGATTACGTCTCTCTCTCTAACCCCAGACTTGGCTAACGGCACCCTCTACCATCCGTACCTCTCCTGCCCCGACTCGGACACCCAGACCATTCTACTCTCAAAACGTGCCCTCGTGGCTGTGGGTGGCGTTATATCCTTTCCCACCTCAGCACCGCGGTCCCGCCTCGTTTGTGGTGAGCTCGACCTGACAAATGCACATGTATGCGGATGACACGATCTTATATGCACACAGCCCTAGCCTCTCTGACCTTGAACACGGACTTCGATCTGATTTTTTTGAGGCTTGAAAACTGGATTTCCCAAAACAAACTGTTTTTAAACATGGACAAGACTGTAATTGTATTTGGGACCAAGGATATATTTCTAAAGCTACCAATGACAGAGCTTCAGATCAGAACCAACTAATACCATCTAGCCCGTCACTAGTTTTACATTTCTGAGCATATGGTCTGACCCCCATTTAACATTTGTTGCACATTGATACTCTGACATCCAAAAACTATGCCAAACTGTGCGTACTTTATAGGAACAAATTCTCCCTAAGGCCGCGATTATAGTGGCCACGATGGCACGTGCGTCGCGAATCACATGGCTCAATCCTATGAGGCCGCCTATACTGCGCGTGACCGCGTTTGACAGAAATCACTTTGTCTATCCAAGCGACGGCCGTGTGACTGCCGCGTCACGTGAAGCGGTTCAGCCAATGAGAGCTATGTGATGTCACGGCCACGCCTCCACCACCCTATCGCCTGAAGCACAGTTTACATTCGCGCAAGCGACAGGCGTGCGCCACATGCATGCGCTCTGTCATGCACAGTGACTATAATCTCCGCCTAAACTAGCTGGTCAGAAAGCGCATCGCACAGCAGATGCTAATGCCAATTATAGACTATGGGGACATAGTATATGGCACAGCACTCCCAAACTCACCTTAGCAAACTAGACACCCTCTACAACTCAATATGCCACTTTGTCCTCCAATGTAACTACAACACACATTAGATTGGCCATCACTTGAGTCTCGGCGCAAAGTTCATCTTTCCTGTCTTCCTTCAAATACTTTTGTAAAAGCTACCCGCCTACCTGAACAAGCTCCTCATCCCTACCACATGCAGCACTTAGAATTTTATTAGCCAATCTGCAGATCTTAGAATTAAACTATTAAATAAAGGACACCAGGAGAGACATATTAATAGGGCTCTAGATAAAGCCTTGGCTACTGATAGGGTGCGTACATTGGATAATAAGAAAGATAAAGATAAGGAAAGAGATATTAATGAAAATGTTCTATTCATTACTAAATATAAAACACAGCGTCTTGGAAAATTAGCCACATTATGGGGAAACATTGGAACATTCTTCAATGTGACCCCGTATTAGCACCTTTACTTGCCGATAGGCCAAAAATAATTTATAGACGTGCCAAAACACTCAAAAATGATTTGGCACCATCCATAATTCCCAAAATCTGTGGCGACGGGAATGTTAATCAAGTACTCAAACCAGTAATAGGGAATTTTAGATGTGGGGGCACATGTAGTCATATATCCAATGGGGCTACTACATTTAAAGCTAAGGATTCCGTGATAAATCATGATATTAAAAGTTTGATCAATTGTAACACAACTTATGTCGTATACCTTTTGGAATGTAAATGCGGCCTGCACTATATAGGCAGGACCAAAAGGAGCCTAAAACAGTGTTTTTTGGAACACCGTGGGAACATACTCAAAGGAGTGATGACCCACGGTGTTTCAAAACATTTTTGTATCAGACATAATAAAGACCCTCAAGGGCTTAAAATGATAGGGATAGAACATGTTTAAGTAGTGACTATGGAGGCAATAGAATGATGTTACTGGGCACTATGTTTCCCAATGGCCTTAATGAAGATATAGATTTGGTAGCCTTTTTATAAATATGTTCTTAAAAATGTGTTTTATTCTTTGGATATGTGGTTATTTGGTTATATTCATTTCTGTGCAATATATGTCATTAGTATTAATGTAAACTCTATAGCTGTTGAACCCAACACTATCATTAATTGTAATTCCTAATTTTGGTAATTAATTATGTTTTATTGAAAATAATTTAATATTGATTAATTTTGGGAGAATGCCAAATTTATTGTCTTATTATTATATTCATAAACATCTAATACTAATTTAATAATATGCAGATATATCAAATTTTACTATGTTAATTTTAATTGTAATTTTAATAGTGAGAAGATGGGGTTTTACACTCTTTACATTTGTCTTTATTTGATATTCTGGCGCCACCTACTGGTTATTTAGATCCAGTACATCTCAGTTGTATTTAACAGCTAATGAGGATCTAAGGAAAATTGTACCCATTGGTTGATGGCTGTTGGAATGGTCAATAAATAGTTTGGTCAGCAGCCTTGTGGATACAGAGCCCCTGACGAAGAGAAAGATTCTCGAAACGCGTAGGGCTGTATCCACCAAGGCTGCTGAATTGCGGAGCAGAGCAGGATATCCTAAGTCTGATCTGTCAGACTGCTGGAGACAGTACATCGGCCCTAAGCCCAGCCCCTTGGGTAACAACGCGAGAACACGAACGCGGTGACGTCACGAGCGCACGTGACGCAGAAGCAAGAGTGGGGCAACGCCGAACCTAGGAGGAGGGTGTTTGGAACTGAGTCTCTCTCCATGCAAGAGACGGACACTGAGGCTTTCCCAGCTTGCTGAAGTTTCGGATTTACCATCCTAGATGTGCCTTTTATCAACTTACATCTTGTAAGTGTTTTTAACTGTGTTCTTTTAGCATTAAAACTTTACATATTGCAATATGGGTCTTGCGCCCTTTTTTTCTTGTTTATCTTTGTAGTTGCCTTGGACCCGAGGGTTGGATCCATCTTGAATTCCTTCAAATAGTTTTGTAAAAGCTACCCGCCTATCTGAACAAGCTCCTCATCCCTACCACATGCAGCACTTATCACCTGAGATCTGACTCCTAAAAGACTGTTCACGGTCTCAATATGCAAAGTATCCGGCCGCTCCTCCTTCTCTTACCGTGCACCTGACAACTACAACAATCTACTTGAGACTCTCAAAGCCGCCTCCAGTCTAAATTCTTTCAAACTAAAGCCGCCTCACATTTTTATCTGGTCTGTAACTGTTACATACGCCTATAACATATTTATCTTTAACTGTTCATGCAATGTCTTTCTATATAAGTATAGCCCTGTTCACGAAATGTAACCATGTATTTGTCATTATAACTCTGTGCCCAGGACATACTTGAAATCGAGATATAACTCTCAATGTATTACTTCCGGGTAAAAAAGATTTATAAATAAATAAATCTTGTGGCTCTCATGCCCAATAGGTAAAAGGGATGTTAGCCCTGTGAAAGACCCCTAATGTGCGGGTTGAAATGTTGGACAGATAATCTAAGTATCAATATGTTTTTGTTTGACTTATTTTGGAGTACTGTTGCCTTTATTTCTCATTTGTACAACTGATTTCAAGGGATTCAGACAATGCCCTAGCAGTACAGGCACCCATAGCTGAATATTCTTCAGACTCTTGTTTTTTTCCCACTTGTACCCCTTGAACACCAAAACACCTAGATTTAATGACAATACAAAAGGGATTCATTTCGATTGCACAATTAAGTATTCAGAACGCGAATAAGACGCTGTGATCCTATACAGATTGGTATATTCATATACACAGACAGGAATAACTCTGCACAATTACACACGGTTATCCTTTGTATGCACTCGCTGGTGACTACGAAGTTTTACACTGCTGATGAAGCGTTTCCCGCATTCACTGCAGGCATACGGCTTCTCGCCTGTGTGAATTCTCCTATGTCTATCAAGACAGTAACTTCTAAGGAAGCTTTTGCCACAATCACTGCATCTAAATGTCTTCTCTCCTGTGTGCGTTATTTGGTGAGCGAGAAGACGTGAGCTACAAATGAAGGTTCTGTCACATTCAGTGCATGCGTATGGTCTCTCTCCTGTGTGTACCTTGTGGTGTTTAGTAAGGCACGAACTTGTATAAAACCTTTTCCCACATTCGCTGCACGTATATGGTTTCTCCCCAGTGTGTATTCTCTGGTGTATAACAAAAGATGGGCCATGGGCAAAGCTTTTCTCACAGGTAGTACATGTATACGGCTTCTCCCCTGTATGTATTCTCTCGTGCCTAAGAAATTGGGATTTGTAACGGTAGCATTGCCCACAATAGCTGCATGTATATGAATGTATTGCATGAGTATACGCACATTGTTCCTCTTCATGATTGTTATACACACTGTCAGTGATTAGATCTAGTGTTTCACATGATGAAGATTCATTCACATTTCTCGCAGGGCTGCTCCTGGCTGAGCCACATGGGTTCAAAGAGTTGTCTCCTTGATAAATATTATTTCCCACTGTAGATACGGAGTGAGAATTGTCTTGGTTAATTTCCTTCTTGACCGTACAAGCGGCTAAAAAAAGAAAAACACAAGTTAAATAGGGTTAAAAGGTCCAATCCCAAGAAGCTGGTCAAAAAAAACAACCTGTTGTAAACCATTTAATCTAATTGGTTTCTTTAAACTAATTAAAAACACTAAAAACAAATATTTATTTGCTCTTGTTTCTCTGGAAATTAATTACAATTTGAATTTTCCTTGGGGTATTTAAATGGAAAATTGTTAGGCACTCTTTACCCTTAGCCCACGCTGTCCTAATCGAAAAGCCAACTAAGATAAGGGGTGGGGAAGGGGGGATTATCTTTGCCTGTGCAAACTCCTGCTGAACAGTTTGTGCCAGACAAAAAGGGAGCTGTCAGGAAATGAAACCCCTCCCCAAGTCTCAACTCACCTACTTACAGGTGTCATATTTTGGTAAAAAGACAGGTGTTATGTGGAGAAATAGGAGTTAGGAGGGGCATATAGTGAGCAGCTAAATGGAGAAATAGGTGAAGTTAACGGGGATTTATATGGAGCAAAAGGAGGAGTTAGGGAGAATTTATAGGGAGCAATAGGTGTATTTAGGAAGGAGTTATGTGGAGCAATAGAAGGAGTTAGGGAGCAGTTATATGACGCAATAGTGGAAGTTAGGGAGGATTTATATGGATTCATTTTAGGCATTATAAAGAGTGGCTATATGGAGCAATAAAATTAGATTGTTATGAATCAAAAGCATGGAGCGATAGGAGTTAAAGGGAATGGGCATATGGAGACAGTTTTATGGAGCAATGGGAAGAGTTACACAGAGCAACAGGAAGTGTCAGTGAGAGAGTTATACGACACTATAGGAGGAATTACAATGAGAGATGATATAAAGCATTAAGAGCAGTTCTGCACCAGAGGGAGTAGTTACAAAAACGAACAATTAGAGTGAGCGGTTACAGGATTTACAGGAATAGAGTAATGTTAAAGCTATTACATTCATAACTTGTAAAATATTCATTTAAGTCCTACCCAGAAATCTTCTCCACGATGCCCCATACATGTACAAGAAATAAAACTAGCTTTAGTATAGACAATGCCTGTCTCTGTCCTTCGCCTTGACAGCTCACCAAACACTATGGTCCATATATACTCAGCGATCCTAGGCCATAAAACACCTTCCGACACCAGAAGACACATTACAGCCCGTTCAAGTAAATGGGCCATAAGGTGTCTTCCTGTATAAGGAGCCGTTTAAAGGACAAGTATCGCTATGTAAATATTGCTCTGGTCTTCTGCTCACCTGTGGTGGCATCTGGAGGTACGTCCTTCAGATCTTCCGGATTACTTCTTATATAAGTGTCTATCCTTCGCTCTCTGATCTCCGGATTTACATTAGCACAGCCTGTTCGTTTTAATGGAGAATTATTGTTCCATATACAAAATCACAGCCTAGTCTGTTCCATGTATTCTGAATTTATATTTAACAAAAACACAAGCACTGCAGAGCTGTAATTAGAATTTTACCAGCACAAGGAGTCCCCGCCCTGAGAGCTTCATCATGGTGCCAGAGACACAGGGAGATAAAGTAACTTTGCTCGAGGACACAAGAAGCTGATACACACGTGATCACACACACCGCAAAGGCAGTGAAATTACTGTCAAGTTACTCCTTCAGCTTCTTTCACCAAGGATATTTACAGGAGTTCCTGATGCAATATACATTTGTGTCAAAGTTCCTGCTAGAATCTGAAAAATGTATAGTAATATGTTCCTCCTATATTGACGTGAACATCTGCAATAGCAGAATTCCCTCCTACTGTATCTGTAGGTTCTTCCTACCTACCAATTAGATTGTAAGCTCCTCGGAGCAGGGACTCCTCTTCCTAAATGTTACTTCTGTGTCTGAAGCACTTATTCTCATGATCTGTTATTTGTATTGTTATTTATATGATTACCACATGTATTACTACTGTGAAGCGCTATGTACATTAATGGCGCTATATAAAGACATACAATACAATGGTAGGGTAAACGTTATAGGGAACGGTTACACAGAACAATAAGGAGTTACAGGCTGAGTCAAAGAAGCAGTTATATGGAACAGAGGGAATTTTATGGTACCGTTATATTGAGACAGGAACTAAAGCAAATGGATAGGAATATAAATACACACACACACACACACACCATAGGGATCTATTATAGGTCAGATCATGACTTGTTAGGCATTTTAGAATCAAAGAAGTCTTCTCCTACCCAGTAAACTGAGGGTTTGAGATGTCTCCATTATGAAATCCTTCTAAAACGCATACTCTTCTTAGAAATACTCATTCACTGATAAATCCACAGTAATGTCATTGACCTTTATGGGTACCTGAAACACAAATCATTCTCCAGTCAATAACAGTACCTATTCTTTGTTGCCTAGTTGCCAGTCTTGGAAGATACGTGGTCTGTGGACATCTTTTTGACACTGGGTAATGTAGTCCTGGTTCTTTTTAAAATATTTTTTTTTTAAATAAATGGTGTAATTGGATCTGTAGAGATGTGCCCGGAAGGTGGTAAGACTTAGCCAAGATTGGATGATAAAGAGATGTGTCCTTTTGTTGAAGGAGTAATAACAGCCTTATTAAGAACTGGAATGCTTGGGAAACCATTTCAAAACAAGACATTACCAGGTGTATGGGAGGTAACATGTTGTACAGTTGAAATAACAGCCAAAGTTCTCAACAGTGAATAGCTTACAGAATGTTAATAATATAGGTACAGGGATAGACTTAATGGATCAATGGGGAGATTTACTAAACGGAGGCTCCAGCTACTACTGTATTGACTCTTAGAGGAGTCTTGTGGCTGTTTGTAGATGTGGTCCTGCCCCAGAAGAGACAGTGCTGAAGAAGCGTTGCGGCAAAGGCGCGTTCTGGTGTATTATAGTACATTAAAATAAGCTAATTGTACTGCAAGACCGTATTTACAAAGAAGCCATCCCAGAACATGTCTTCTGGACTGACTGCTTTAACTAGGCACTACTTCAAGCAGGCGGTTGGACAACTGCTTCCAGAAGGCGTCTTGTGTAGGCGGTGCTGTTAAAAAAAACTTATAATTCTGCCAATGCATTTGTACAAGACGTGGCCCAATTCCCAGGAGACCGCTTAGTAAATATAGCGGTATGGCTTTTTCCAGACCAAATTTATGAAGTGGCGGCCTGGACCAGGTTGAGAAACACTATACAGCAAGAATCCCTGACACTGTCCGGAGCGCCGCTTGGTAAAGCTGCCACCTTATATATTTTCTTCTTGCGTGTCACCCAGCAGTGGGAAAGGCAAATGTCTATGAGTTATACAGTAGGTGAGTTAGAGTCCCAAGAAGTGGGAGAGAAATATTAAATGGCTTAAAGGGTCAGTGTAACACATCAGTAGGAACGTCAGACATTGATATGTGGCTCATGCCATTGTGTTCTAATACACCTGAAACCCTGTTTCCTTTAGCTGTAGTTAATTTTATAACTCTGATCAATATTACAACATCACTCAGTTTTGCTGACATTTCCATTTGTTATCTCAGTTTCACAAATACATGGTGGTTTATGGCAGATCCCAATCAACATTTATAGTATTTCTGCTTCCACTAAATTGTCCATCTGGTCTGCATCAAATCAGTATTGGGAACGACAGATTCAATGGATTAAAAGTTATTTCAGTCTGTGTGATACAGCACGTGAAGGGACGTATCCTGTGTGTCGATATGTATGAGCAAGGGGAATATACAATCAATACTACGCTTAGTTACCTGGATAGCATCCATGCTCACGGCCTGATGATTAACTTCAGTAGGATTTGAGTCTTGCATGTGAAATCATGTACAACATATGAACAAGTCATCTTCAAGGCATGACTCCAACTATGTATGCCACCTTAACATGTGCCCTAACATACTACATCACATACTCTGCTGCATCAAATGTTATAGTTACTAACACACTTATTCCAACTGGCTTAGCTCTTACCATATCTATAGACAATGACAGCAGCTCAGAATGATTTGGCCCACGAATCCACCCTCTTTCCCATCTGCTATTAAACCTCTGACTATATAAGGTTTATGATCCTCGTGCCTATCCCAAGCAGCTTTGCATTTCCTTATTGTATTAACCATGCTAACCTCTGCTGGCAGGTTGTTCCATGCATCTACAGTACTACCCTTCCAGTGCAGAAGGACTTACTCACGTTTGTTAATGCATCTTTCATGTAATAACCCTCATCTAAATGAACACGGACATGTTAATGATTTCCCATCATAATAAATAGTGGCCCTAAGAGAGAAGTGGGAATGAATGAGTAACAATATAACCACTGAGAAAGAAAACATACAGCGTCTGGAGCAATAATAAAGTCTCATGCACCAAGCACTTCTTGGGATATACTGGCAGGAGGGAGCATGTGGGGGAGAACATGGTGAGGAGGGCGAGGCGGTAGCATGTGGGGGAAGGGGAGGGGGAGGCGGTAGCATGTGGGGGAAGGGGAGGGCGAGGCGGTAGCATGGGGGGGAAGGGGAGGGCGAGGCGGTAGCATGGGGGGGAAGGGGAGGGCGAGGCGGTAGCATGGGGGGGAAGGGGAGGGCGAGGCGGTAGCATGGGGGGGAAGGGGAGGGCGAGGCGGTAGCATGGGGGGGAAGGGGAGGGCGAGGCGGTAGCATGGGGGGGAAGGGGAGGGCGAGGCGGTAGCATGGGGGGGAAGGGGAGGGCGAGGCGGTAGCATGGGGGGGAAGGGGAGGGCGAGGCGGTAGCATGGGGGGGAAGGGGAGGGCGAGGCGGTAGCATGGGGGGGAAGGGGAGGGCGAGGCGGTAGCATGGGGGGGAAGGGGAGGGCGAGGCGGTAGCATGGGGGGGAAGGGGAGGGCGAGGCGGTAGCATGGGGGGGAAGGGGAGGGCGAGGCGGTAGCATGGGGGGAAGGGGAGGGCGAGGCGGTAGCATGTGGGGGAAGGGGAGGGCGAGGCGGTAGCATGTGGGGGAAGGGGAGGGCGAGGCGGTAGCATGTGGGGGAAGGGGAGGGCGAGGCGGTAGCATGTGGGGGAAGGGGAGGGCGAGGCGGTAGCATGTGGGGGAAGGGGAGGGCGAGGTGGTAGCATGTGTTGGAAGAGGAGGGAGCATGTGTTGGAGAGGAGGGAGCATGTGTTGGAGAGGATGGCGAGGAGGAAGCATGTCTTGGAGAGGATGGCGAGGAGGGAGCATGTGTTGGAGAGGATGGTGAGGAGGGAGCATGTGTTGGAGAGGATGGTGAGGAGGGAGCATGTGTTGGAGAGGATGGTGAGGAGGGAGCATGTGTTGGAGAGGATGGTGAGGAGGGAGCATGTGTTGGAGAGGATGGTGAGGAGGGAGCATGTGTTGGAGAGGATGGTGAGGAGGGAGCATGTGTTGGAGAGGATGGTGAGGAGGGAGCATGTGTTGGAGAGGATGATCAAGGGGGAACATTGCAAATTGTGGGTTTTTTCCACTCATTTTGTGTGTTTACAAGGGGGGGCCAGCTCATATTTACACTGGGGCCACAATTAACTAGTTCTACCCCTGCTGGCTAAGGCCGCGCGTATAGTGCCCGCGACGTCACCCGTCGCCGCTAGCGAAAGTTGTATTATAGCTTTGCAGCGTCGTCGCGGGCGACCAGGGCATGGATTGGTTCAGGGGCTGTCACATAATCAAATATTACCGGCTTCCAAAAATCGCGTCGCCACGTCGCTTTCTCACCGTCACGCTTACAATAAGCGCACGCAGTGGCAACAATGCATTTGTTTTCGGGCGACGTCGCGTCGCCGTCACTATAACCGCGGCCTAAGGCTTAACATCTGATCAAAAGTAATCTGCTCACACACTTCTCAGATGTCACAGAGAGGTAACTCTCAATGTATTACTGCCTGGTAAAACATTTTATAAATAATGTCAACATGCAAGGACCCAAATCAATCTGAATGATCACACTGCATACTGCCTTCCTTCTTTCTACGGGTATTACATCGGTTCTCTCAATATTTCCCCACACAGTATGTTTTGTTTCCTGTTGCTCTTTACATTCGGGTTAATAATTAAATTTATTTTTAAAATGTACTTTTCCCCTTCTTTACCTTAAAAGCAGTAAAAAAAAAAAAATGTAACAACAAAATGGCATTTAATGTAAAAGTGCTGAATTTTATTAATGAGGCAAATAAAATCTGAAATCGGTGAAAATGACCATAAAATGGCATCACTGCCCCTTACTTTTGTGTTCTGACCACAAATCAGCGAGACTGACCCCAGATCTGTGACCCTGACTCCAAAAAGTGCAGTAACCACTTCATATTCAGCCTCTGCTCATTATTTTCTAAAGTAAAATAATTGATCCCGTACAATAAGCTGAGAGCTAATACCCCCCTCCTACCTGCTGCAGCCTTTCTGGCAACTTCCTCACAGGCACAGGGGGTGTGTTCCAAGCCTCGTTCTCAGTCTGCTCAGATTGAACATCTTTTGTCATGTGACCATTTCTGCCGAAGCATGCTGGGAGTTGTAGTCTGCAGCTAAAACAAATACATGCTACCTACGGACAGAAAGACTACAGCTCACAGAACTTTTGTCGGTCTCCCTTTCTCTCCTGTCCATTTGTTTGCACAAATGAAGAGGATATTTAAGAAATGTGCATATACACGTGTATATTATGTATTTGTATTTATTTGGGCTCAGTGAGTAAAGACACAGACTGGTACTGAGCTTGAAGCAGGAAAACCTGGCTCCTCGTGACCTTGGGCAAGTCACTTTATCTCCCTGTGCCTCAGGCACCAAAAAATAGATTGTAAGCTCCCCGGGGCAGGGACCTGTGCCTGCAAAATGTCTCTGTAAAGCGCTATGTAAAACTAGCAGCGCTATACAAAAACATGCTATTCTTATTTTTTTTATTATTTCATGGGTACAGAATATTATGATGACATAACCAAACCAATCCATGGAGAAATGATGATGCAGGGGAGCAATGTAGGACCGTGGGACCTCTGGACATAGCCCTGAGAAGATTCAGGGTATGAGAAACTGGGTTTGCAATCAGATTGGGCCGGAGTGATCAAGCAAGGGATCGATTGATGTTTCAAGGATGCAAGAAGTTAGTTAGAACCAAACTTCACTAATGCATATCAGAATGGGGGGCAGCAACACAGACACAGCTCTACAGCTACTGTACACAGGTTAAAGAGCTGTCTTTGAAATGCCCTTGATTGATGTTAGAATGCTAAATGTTTGATTAGCAAACCAAAAGAAAAAGAACTCTGTTAAATGTAGCACTCAATTATCACTAATGATGAATGTAAATATTAAAATTATCTTTATTCAAATTAACTATTAAAATAAATGGTGCATAGAAGAGGGTCAAATTGATCATGACGTAATGTGTCAGATAACTGGAACTATGCCAGTAGTAGCAGATCGCTACCATTGAATAGACCCCTATTGTCGGTCTGGAGATGGCAGTGTCTAGTTGCTTGAATTAGTATAGGTAGGGGATTGTACCCCCCTGGCCAGGGAGAGGGGTATGGTGGTATGAAGCTGCTGATGGTATGTCTCATCACATGCTATATAATATAGCCTAAAACAGCAGTGTATGCTATAATAATAGGGATTCTAGTTTTTCTCTGAGTCAGAGTAACTCCGTTTTGCTACACAAATGGAGGACAAATCAGCTGCAGCTATGCTGCCTATCCTCTCTATATGCATGTGTAGCTAACGTTTGCTGTATATTCAACCATGCTCTGAACCTCCGTAGTCACGGTTAGTATGCAAGGTATACTCAGATAGCAGCGTAATGCTGATGTAGCGGTGGTAGTAACGGATGTCTAATACTACCTGTCTGTCAGTTGTTTTTGATAAAGCGCTATGACAGCGCGAAACGCGTTAGAGAACCTGTTTTTTCTGTAGCTCTGTCTACTTCTGCATTAGAATAAAGCATTTTTAATTTTGCTACTAGCCTCCAGCCCTTTATTTTTCCAAGCAGTGCTCCACCATTCTTTTCTACTGTGATCACCATTACCGGAAGGAGGCACGCTGTACTTTCCAGGACATGTGCTAACCGTGGGTGAACTATTCTTTTCAAATATTATGCAGTCTGTATATATTACTAGGTGATTTATCTGCTCAAGCCTAGGGATTTAGGTGTCCCGCTCCCATTAGTGGGCTCTCTTTGTTGAGTGCTCATTGCACACACTCACTGTGGGGCTCTTCACCCCTTATTTGTTATCCCACACTATGGCTACAAGGTGAGCATCTAAGCCTATATACTGCACATTTATTTTCATTGAAGATATATTCTCTCCTGGACTATATGCTATATTGCAATCATCATCCGGATATTGGAAGCACCTATCGGGGATTTATTTCCCATCTCTACTGAATGTTGTATTAGTTAAAGGACTATACCGATGGCGTTACGAGCCATTCACCTCCAATATTGCAGCCATATAATAAATATATTGATATCCACCAGTAAGATAAAGCTGACGCTGCCAAAGTTTAATTGTTTGATTAGCCTGCAACAACTGCTAGCAAAATGAAGAAATCCATCCTACATACACTAGGTCCCAGGAAAGAAGATTATTAGGCCTGGGAAGGAAAAAGAGAAAAGTTACAGAATTATTATAGAAGATTATAGACTAAAGCTGTAAAATTCCGGGCATTACTGAAATCCCTGCTCTCTGATTGGTTACAGTTCCGGGCATTATTCATTCAGTAATGCCCGGAATACCAAGTATTTCTTTCTAGCCAATCATCTTTTCCTTTGTCATAACAGCTCTGAGACAGGGCAGGGGATTGGTCTGGAGGCAGCAGCCAGGCAGTGACTCCACCCCCGAGAGAGAAAGGATATAGCTGCAGTGTATTTAGCCTATAATAGTAACTAGCTGATATACCCAGCGTTGCCCGGGATAGAATTTTCCTGCTCCACCTCTCCACTCACCCCCTATCTCCGCTCCCCCCCCTCTCTCTCCCCGCCCCCATTCCCCTTTCGCCCCCGTTGACAGGAATCTGGACCCCCCCTGCACATGAATGCGGGCCTCCCGCATTCACAGCTGGGGTCCCGATCACAGCTCGGGCCCCCCCCCCCCCCTTCACACCTCCGCCCCCCCCCTTCACCGCTCCATCCCCCCCTTCACATTGGTGATTTCCCCCCCCCTTGACAGCTCTGTTCCCCTCCCCCTTCACAGCTCCTGCCCCCCCTTCACATGTCCAATCCCCCCCCCCCCCTTCAGAGTTCAGTGAGTGTGTTAGTGAGTGGGTGGGAATTTCTTGACTCATGGCCTATTAGCGGCACTGCATACTCCCGGCATAACTAACCGGCAACTCCAGACTCTGACTAATCTCGAACGAAGAAGAACTCTCTCGCACGAAGAACACTACTCACCGGAGTTGGCTACTAAATATAGAGCTAGCCCCGCCCCTCGTGATGTCAACAGGACCTCCCCTCGTGCTCACGCCTGCAGCAGAGTCCAGGCCTGCGTCCAGCATTCAGGATAGGGCTATAAGAGGGGAAAACCCAGGATGATTACTGGTGCCTGATCTTAACAGGACTTACCACAGCAGAAGGAAGATAGGTATAGCCTGTGCTGTTTACAGGGGGCTACATATATATAGATATAGATAGATAATCCCGTCAGAACAGGGCATTACTGGCCAATAATTATTGGGAGAAATGCCCTGTTCTTCAGGGATTATTACTTAATTAAAGTTAGAGTATGAGTGACATAGTATTGCCCTGTGTGGGATTCTTTGTCTTGACCAGGAAAGTACGATCAGTGATTGTTTTGTTTTGTCAGGGCAACAATGGCTATTACCTCTACCTCTTATCACATACAATTTATATTCTGGAATACTAAGGATTCGCTTTGTATGAACATCAGGGAAATTTCACCCCAAAATATCTCATGCCCTTTCAGTGCCAGAGGTGTGTAAGGGGATCAAACACTGTACGGGTTAAGTAAATGTCACATATTACACCTCTGCTTGTCCTCCCTGTCACTGTACTCTGGGCTCCTTATTGACACTGTCCCATTTCTCTGACTATCCCTCAACCTTTATTCCTGCGACATGGAGGAGATGAGACGAGTCCTGACTGTCGTTATCAGTTATTGTGGGAGAATCAGCTCAACTGCAAGGTATTGTGTAAGCCACCAGGTGGCACTCTAGGATCACTTGTTGGTTATTGGTTTAATCTGCCGAAAACCACTACTATTTATTTGCAACCCTACTGTACTGTATGTACTTATTTATTTTTACCACAACCTTTTTTTATGTACAGCCCCAGAATACCCAACTTGTACGTTCACATCAAGTTGAACTTAGAAGGACCGGCTCAGTGAGTAAAGGCACTGACTGAGAGCAGCATCACTGAACTGCAGCAGGGAACTCTGGTTCAATGACCAGCTCCTTGTGACCTTGGGTAAGTCACTTTATCTCCCTGTGCCTCGGACACACAAAAATAAATTGTAGCTCATCTGTGCAGGGACTGTCAGCTCTATACTAGAAACCAAAAACATTATTATTATTATTATTATTATTATTATTATTAGGAGAGGGAGTGGCTCAATGAGTAACGACACTGACTGGCATTGTAAGCTCCCAGGGGCAGGGACCTGTAGCTGCAAAATGTCTCTGTAAAGCGCTGCATACAACTAGCAGTGGTATACAAGGACATGCTATTATTATTATTTAGAGCCATTACTTTATCTACAAACGTACAATTCCACTTTAAACAATAAATATACCGTGTGTAAGAAAGTCTCAGTTGCATGTATCTATCTCACCGAGCGAACCCTGCTCCTGTGCGCTTTCTAAACTCCAAAGGTGGAGGGTGTGTATCTTTATTTATATAGCGCCATACATGTAACATAATAATATAGTGTAGCCATGCATGTAAAATGGTCTGCAGTTGTCTCCCCTGCTGGCAGTAAACCTGGTAAGTTACAGGGAATGCCAGCAGTAATCATGGAGTCCACAGTTAGTGACATCAGAGCTGTGACAGTTCCTGAAGTATATAAGGCACAGCACTGCCCAAAGTTAGGTTGTTGCTGAGTTGTTGGAGTGCGTTGGGAAGGAAGGATCCACTAGTGCAGTAACTAGTGGTCCATTTCTACATCAGACTTAGTAAGAGCCACACTGTGTCCAGGGACCTGGCACAGGGGTGATCTCCCTCCGGGGAGAGGGGATCCCACTCCATTGGGAGGGCGTACCTATCAAAAGGACAGCAAATCAATATGTGCGGCTGAGACAGCTGGCTGTGAAGGGCAGCTTGCCCATACGAGATCAATAAAGATGCCCTGTTCAAAGACAACCCCACTGTGTGAGTGTGAAATTACTCTCCAGTGGACGGCACCATCAAGAAGGAGTTCTTCATCAGGACCATCTCCCTGCGGACACATAGATCCTGATAAGGTGGAGGCGCTGCACGTGATATAGGTAGGACTCGCACACACTACCTCAGCTGCCTGTCTGGATTGACAATCCCCGAATACCATCATGCGGTAGACTCAGGAGTCCTGTTGCCTACAGGTGCACCACCAGACACGACCATGTAATGGGGGCTGGTTAGACCACACGGGCCAATATGAGATTGGGTGGGTCAGACTAGAGGGAATACCCGTTACAGTTGGAGGCGCTGCTGAGATACTTGTCAACAGGACAGGCTTTTGCTAGGCACACTGGGAAACAGGGAGAGTGTCTGCTGCCACTTTGTGCTGTGTGGGAAGGAGCCAGGGGAGCTGCGGGCCGCACGGACGCCCTGGGATTCTGCAAGGAGTTAGTAGGGCTGGAGCAGGCCTATAGCTGCCCTAGTCCCTTGAGGTAGTGCTAGTGGTAGGACGCCTAAAGGGATAAACTGGTAACTTAGGGCAGGAATCCTGGAGAGGGTCTGCGCTAGACTAGCCGACAGAAGGTAGACGCCCATAGTACTGCATGGACGAATCAGAGTACTCTAGTCCATTCCAGTCCACTTACCGAAGGGAGCACAGACTGGGAGGAAGGAGATACAGCAGACACAGAAAGAGTGAGCCTAGCCTGAGGATTGTGCAAACACGAGTCAGATCTACATTAGTTACACAAGGTGGTGCACGAGGCATTTTTATTGTATTGGTGTGGCAGCTGCCCTGCAGAGAGGAGCTCCATGTACAATAACCCAATATATAGTGGCCAAATGGCGACCGCAAGAATGGAGGATCCGCGCGGTGCGGAAGGTCCAATATAGCGGACGGAGGCCGAAGGAGAGAGCGCACATGGCATGTGTGCGGGAGAAGAGCAGGCTACAGAGGAGACTGTTGTGAGCCTGCTGGAAGAACAAGCTACAGAAGAGACTTTTGTGAGCCTGTTGTGGAGTGGTGCGAAAGCTGTGATTGCACCGTGTTGGTTCTGCCTAGGACCTTGGGGTAGTAACCCTGAGGACAGTGAAGAGGACATTGTCGTGAGTCATGAGGAACATAATGGACTGGATTGTCATTCGACGTACAAACAGTTAAAAGCTACCTCATTCGATAACCAGAGTGACATTTCAAAACAAGATGGTGGTTCCCGCTTCCCTGGGAGACCGCGTGGGCCAGTTGCAGAAAATATTGCAAATTCTCAACTTGCAGAGAGTTGGCCAGGAGTGGCGCCAACGGGAAAGCTGGAGCCGCGCCCCCATGGACTATGACTAACTCAGCCCCTGTGCTGGGTCATCAGATGAAATTAAGGGACCTCCCTCCAATTTCCACCAGGGGGAGTGGTTTCCGGTTGTGGCGGATGCGGATGGAGTTAGCTGGGGAAGGGGTTGGCAAACCAGCCCCTGTACTTCAGTTGCGAGGAGCCAGCGAGCTGAATAGACCACTAGTGAGAGTGCCTCCTCTAGTGACTATGGCCTGCAAATCCGAAGAAGGGTCACCGATATCTACCCATCCCTACTCGGCCCCAGGAGGCTTCCTGATACTACGAGTGGCGGGTATAGAGACAGTGGCATGCCTGTGCCTGCAGTGTCGACTGCCGGGAGGTGCTGTGAGCTCCACAGCGCGATGCGCACAATGTGGCCTTCAATACCTATGGCCAATGCCGACATTCGTGCCGGTACAGGCGGTAGAGGCCACAGGAGATATAGCCATGCTGTCGGCGGAACTCCCCGGTGCGCTCTGGAGGGAGCACGCAGATCCCGGAGAAAGGGGATCGGGCGCGGCTATCAAGGCTGAGCCGGCTGAGAAAGACAATCACCGACGAGGTGATAAAAGGGGGGCTCACCGTCGATCACCGAGCGGAATGCCTCGTCCTAACGCGAAGTTGGAGTCCTCGGACGAGGAAACAGCCAGTCCTACTGCATTGACGGCCCGACCACCGGTGAACCACAGCAGCAGTACGATTAAACAAATGCCACTCACCTGTGTCAGAAGTGAGCGGAGCAGAGTGTCGCCCGTGCAGCGGCAGCCCGAGAGGCGAAGTCCCACGGCCGTGGTGACCAGCGGTTCCGATGGCGGCAGATCCACCCCAACGCCACGGAACGGTAAGCAAAGTCCCTGTTATTACCAGGTTCCGAGGGTGGCAACGGCGGAGGAGGGACGGTGTAAGGCCCAAGCGGTGCCACAGCGGAAGAAGGCGTTGCCGGATGTCGTGGTGGAGGAAGAGATCTCGCTTGGGGGCCCAACCCAAGATGGCAGCGAGACACGTGCGTGTCAGGACGTCGTTTCCGGTGGGCAGAGCGGAACTGATTGGGAGATGACGGCGCCTCTTCGTTCGAGCAGTGTCAGCCGATCGCCTAGGTTGAAAAGGAGCGGGCGATCGACGCGGAAGCTGCAGAGCAGCGAGACCGGAGAAGCGGAGAGCCCATGCGGTGGCACCGGACCAGGTAGCGGTGAAGAGCGGGTCGTAGCCCCGCTGATACCAACTGCTCGGCCCTATGCCCAATCCCCGGCCCTAGTTAAACCCAAGGCCCTAAATAACGCCCCAGCCACCTTTTCTTTTGGTTCCACTTCGAGCTTAGGGATGTCACGGGGTTCCCGGGTCACGTCGGATGAACGGACTGAAGGGGGCTTGGACTGTGGTACATCCGATGATGGTTCGGTGGGGGGAAGGTATTCGCGACAAGTGTCCGCGTCTAGTGACAGCCTGAGTGTCGTAAGTGTCACCCTAGAGAGTAGGCCCAAGAGGGTAGGATCTCAGTCCCGGTCTACCGGGACATCCGGAGTATCCTCCTGGGCGGAGCTAGAAGAGGGGGAGTCAGTGGAGTCTGCTCCAGAGGAGGTTAAGGAGACCCGGTGGTGGAACAAGGCGGGGGAGGGAATGGGGGGGGCAAGGGGGGAGGGAACAGGGGGGGACAAGAGGGGGAGGGAACAGGGTGGGGGGAACAAGGTGGGGAGGGAACAGGGTGGGGGGAACAAGGGGGGGAGGGAACAGGGGAGGGGGGAACAGGGTGGGGGGAACAAGGGGGGGAGGGAACAGGGAGGAGGGAACAAGGGGGGGGAACGGGGGGGAACAAGGGGGGGAGGGAACGGGGGGGAACAAAGGGGGAGAGGGAAAGGGGGGGACAAGGGGGGGAGGGAACAAGGGGGAGGAGGGAACAGGGGTGGAACAAGGGGGGGAGGGAACAAGGGGGGGGGAACAGGGGGGTAACAAGAAGAAGGGGAGGGGGGGAAGAAGGGGAGGGGGGAGAAGAAGGGGAGGGTGGAGAAGAAGGGGAAGGAGAGAAGAAGGGGAAGGGGAGAAGAAGGGGAGGGGGAGAAGAGGGGGAGAAGAAGGGGAAGGGGAGGGGGGAGAAGAAGGGGAGGGGGGAGAAGAGGAGGGGGGAGAAGATGGGGAAGGGGAGAGATGAAGGGGAAGGGGGAAAAGAAGGGGAGGGGGAGAAGAAGGGGCATGGGAGAAGAGAATAAGGGGATGGGCAGAAGAAGGGGGAAGAAGAAGAGGAGGAAGGGGAGAAGTTGGGGAGGGGGAGAAGAAGGGGAGGGGGAGTAGAAGTGGAGATGGGAGAAGATGAAGGGGAGGGGGGAGTAGAAGGGTAGAGGGGAGAAGATGAAGGGGAGGGAGGGGAGAAGATGAAGGGGAGGGAGGGGAGAAGATGAAGGGGAGGGAGGGGAGAAGATGATGGGGGAGGGGAGAAGATGATGGGGGAGGGGGAGAAGAAAGGAAATGGGGGATGGGGAGAAGAAAGGGGATGGGGAGAAGAAAGGGGATGGGGAGAAGAAAGGGGATGGGGGAGAGAAGGGTAGGGGGAGAAGAAAGGGGAGGGGGAGAAGAAAGGGGAGGGGGAGAAGAAAGGGGGAGAAGAAGGGGAGGGGGGACAAGTAGCAGGGGGGAGAAGTAGAGGGGGTGGAGAAGAAGGGCAGGTGGGAGAAGGAAGGGGTGGGGGAGAGCAGAAGGTGAGGGGGAGAAGAAGGGGAGAGAAGGAGAGTGAGGGAGAAGGAGAAATGTGGAGACTGAGCTCGATGGGGAGACGGAGAAAGGGAGAGGGGAGGGGAAAGGAAGAGGGGGAGGGATAAGGGGGAGAGAGAGGGGGGAGAAAAGGGGTAGACGAAGAGAGTAGGGAAAATGGGGAGACGGAGAGAGTAGGAAAAAGAGAGAGGGAGAAGGAAGAGGGGGAGAGGGAGTGAGGGGAGGGAGAAAGGAAGGGGTGGAATGGGAGGAAAGGGAGGGAGAAGGGGAGAGGGAGGGAGACAGGGAGAGAAGGGAGAAGTGGAGAGAAGGGGATAGAGAGGGAGGGAGAAGGGGCTAGAGAGGGAGGAAAAGGGAGAGACAGAGAGGGGGAAGGGGTAGAGAAGACGAGGGGGAGAAGGAGACAGGAGGGAGAGGGAGGGAGAAGGGTACAGGGAGGAAGGGGGAGAAGAGGCATGGAGTAGGGGGGAGGGAGGGAGAACAGGACTTCACACTTGACATTCGGTTCTTTGTTGGTGACTCTTTGAATGTGCACAGGCACTTTATGATTACTAGACGGGGCTTAAACTCGCTGTGTATGTTTTGTGTATTTTTAGTGTTTTATTGTGTATGTTCTGTCCACTGTTCGATATATAAATAGTTCTTTGATATTTTTCCACACTTCCATGTGTTCCCCACATTTTTTGGAGTCTCTGGCACCCCCTTTTCTTTTGGGATCCCACCTTTGTGTGTTCATCAGTCATGTTCTATACTCCAAGGGAGCACTGTCTGTGATAAATAGGATATGGAGTGATGTGTTACTTATTAATCACTCACTGAGTACTTGTGGGTTGTAGTGCATTCCCGCCCCCTTTTCTTTATTGTTCTGGTAAGTGCGTCTGCAAGGGACCAAGGTCGATGTATGAAGTGTATATTATCAGCCATTGAGCTACCTATATACGTTGGTAAAGAGGTGTGTTTTATAATGAGTCTTAAAGGTAGATAGAGAGGGTGCTGGTTAGATATTGAGGGGAATGGGCATTCCAGAGGTGTGGGGCCGTAAGTGAGAAACATTTAAGACGGGAGAGGGCTTTAGATACAAAGGGGGTAGGCAGAAGACATCCTTGAGCAGAACGCAAGAGTCGGGATGGTGTATAGCGAGAAATTAGGGCTGAGATGTAAGGAGGGGCAGAAGAGTGTAAAGCTTTAAAAGTGAGGAGGAGAATGTTGTGCGTAATACGGAATTTGATAGGAAACTGTAAGGATTCCTGGGTCACGTCAACCTCAGCGCTCACCTCCTGTACCTCAACCCGTGGTAAGGACCGGTTCTCCTCGTGCACTACAAAGCACCTCTTCCCGTCTCCGGGTCCCACATTAGGCGCGCGGGCTCCGACCTGCCCTTAATACGCCCGCCTTCAGAGTCCGCCCCCGCGCCAGTACTACCAATGCGCGGTGCACACACGCGGCACGCGATCGACGTGCTCAAGAGCCGCATCACCGGTCTGCGCCAGGTCTCCACCCCACACCTGCTTCTCGCGTCGAAACTGCCAATCGCAGCCACCGCTGCTGACGCGCCCCTCGCTGCTTGCATCTCATTGGCTGTTTATCTCTTCTTATGCTCAGCGCTCTCACAAGTTCTTTGGCTGAGCATAATCCTATGTTCGCTTGTGTTCATCACATCCTAGACTCCTTTTGCCCGGTTCAGTTCTTCCTAGAGGAAGGTCTTATCCACTCTCACTCCCGGAGACTAAAGCCATGAATGATTACATCCAAGAAAACCTCAAAAGGGGGTTCATTCGTAAATGTTCTTCTCCAGCCGGTGCAGGATTCTTTTTCGTTAAAAAGAAAGATGGATCTCTTCGCCCATGCATCAACTATAGAGGTCTTAACAAGATTACTCTCAAGAACCGTTACCCACTTACCTCTAATCTCAGAACTTTTCGATCATCTTCAGGGGTCAATCATCTTCACCAAGTTGAACTTGCGGGGGTGCTTCCAATTTGGTGATAATTCGCCAGGGTGAAGAATGGAAAACAGCCTTCAACAAACGAGACGGTCATTATGAGTACCGCGCCATGCCGTTTGGCCTTTGCAACGCGCCTGCTGTCTTCCAAGACTTCGGCAATGAGATCTTCCGGGATCTTCTCAACCAATTGTTGACGACATAATGATTTTTTCCAAGTCAGTTCAAGAACATATCAGTCACGTTAAACAGGTACTATTTATATTTATTTGTAGGAGTGTAGAAGGGTCTAGAAGTCCCAGTTGGTCGCCTGTTCACCTCACCACTATATCGGAAGAAAGTCCTAGAGTGGGGTCATTCCTCCAAATCTTCTGGACATCCTGGTACCAGAAGAACCACCAATCTTATGGAACAAACCTTCTGGTGGCCCGGCATTCAAGGAGACATTAAGGAATTTGTCAAAGCATGTTTAATGTGTGCTCACAACAAGACTCCTCGGAACAAACCACCTGGCCTCTTACACCCTCTTCCCATTTCGGATCATCCTTGGAACCATTTGTCTATGGACTTTATTGTAGAGTTGCCTACTTCCAAGGGGATGAACACCATTCTTGTCATCATTGATCGCTTTTCCAAACAGACGCACTTAATCACATCCGAACTGCCAATCGCAGCCACCGCTGCTGACACGCCCCTCACCGCTTGCATCTCATTGGCTGTTTATCTCTTCTTATGCTCAGCGCTCTCACCAGTTCTTTGGCTGAGCATAATCCTATGTTCCCTTGTGTTCATCACATCCTAGCCTCTGCAGTATTGTGTTGCAGCTCTCCGTGTACCGACCCAGCTTTGTTTGTGGACTCCGCTCTTCCGTACTACTGATATCTCAACTCTCCAATCCAGACTACGGCTAATAGTACCTACAACAATCCGGACCTCTCCAACCCAGACCCGGTTACCTCGACCAACCTACACTCCATACGCACCCTCGTGGTTGTGGGTGGCATTTCTATCCATTCCCACCTCAGTCCTGGGGTCCCGCCTTGTTTGTGGTGAGCACAGCATGACAGAAACCAGGAGAAGGATTTCAGTAGCAGAGATGCTGAGACAGATTTGGGAGAGAGTAAAGTGATTCTAAGAGCATTTAGGATAGATTGGACGCTGTATCATGTGCCCACCTCTTTTTTTTTTTTTAAGGATGTGATGTCATCTCCAAGGGAGGTACGTCACATCCTTAAAACCACATGGCTATATAACATGGTATTACAGTCAATGGGATTGAAGACAATCCCATTTGTTGATGTACCATGTGATAGGTTACATTAGTTCAAAAGGATGTGACATCATCCCTTAAAGTGACGTCACATCTGCTCACTTCACAACGGCAACGAGGTGTGAGATCGCAGCATTATGGAAACAGAACGAAATTCCTTCAATCCCCAAAATTCAAAACAGAATTTGGTTTGTGTGCCAGATGGAAAAATTGACAAGCTTGGTTAATGACACTGGCGAAAATGTTCTAAAAGTCTGGACGCCATGGCTGGCTCAGACAGATATCCCAGGGGTGGAGATGACCACAATTTTGCTTTGATAGTTCTGGGTGCATTCTCCTTTAATGACAGTGGGAAAGCAGAGCCATATAGAGTCTTAGAGACCATTAGAGTTAAGATTAATCTTGCTAAATATAGGATTAGAGGCCATAAATCTCAACTAAACTAGAGTACAACACGCTTAGCTACAGGAAAATAAAATAATGTTAGAGAGAGGAACTCCTAAAGGTAAGAGAAATATTGAATGTATGTCATTTTATTTTTTTCAGGTTTTTTCATTGTATTTATTTATTTAAGTTTGTGATTGCCCTTTGACTGATAATGTATTAATCTGTGCCCCTTTAGGATAAAGTATAGATAAATAAAGTGACAGCCAATGCATTTTTTGGCAAATGCTTGTTTTGAAATGATTGTCATTTTTTATATTTGTTTTTATTGTTTGGATGGCTTGTTTTTAGTACATTTTAGGATTGGTTAGCGTTTTAAATTAATTATTAGTTTTGTTGGCTACTGGTTTAAATTCATTAATTGTTTTGTTGGCTAGTGTTTCAAATTAATTGTTTTGTTGGTTAGTGCTTTTTATTTATTAAATTGATTGGTTGGCTAGTGCTTTTATTTATTTATTTCATTGGTTGGCTAGTGCATTTATTTTTTTCATTATTTGGCTAGTGCTTTTATTTCTTGAATTGGGGTGTTTAGGTGCTTGTGTATATCTTTTATTCTTGTGTATTTTTGGCCTTCATGCTTTTTTATTAGGGTGACCATTGACTGCTATAGTGGCTTCTCATGCCCATATTATATGGGTATGATGTACCACTATGCCAATGAATGGGTAGACGGTGGGTATAGTGGTCCCGGGGTGGCTGGCTAAGCCTCACGGGTGGGTAGAGAGGGAGGGTGGGTTAACCCCTTAATTACATTATGATGATTATTTACATTATTTACATTATTTACATTATTTATGCTGGCTGGCTAATGTTTTCTTTTATAATGGGCAAATTAGCTATTATCCATATCTGGATAATAGTTATTTTGCCCATTGCTTGACACTATGTCAGGCCTGCACAACTTGTACAGTGAGAAGGGCTGAACTGCTCCAAGGAAAAAAGATTTGGGCCACACGGGTAAAATCATCATCATCATCATCATCATCTCTCCTCCAGCACCTCTCATCATCATCCTCATATATATCTCCCCCAGCACCCTTCATCATCATCATCCTCATATCTCCCCCAAAACCCATCATCAACCTTTGTGAGACTCCCCAGCGATCTCTCATACCCCCATCTCTCCCCCTCACCCATACACATAATACTCCCCCTCCACATCAAACACACAATACCACCAGCACACCACACACATCCCACCCCCCCTGCACCTCACATCACTCTCCCCCCCCCTGCAACTCACATCACTCTCCCCCCCCTGCACCTCACATCACTCTTCCCCCCCCCTGCACCTCACATCACTCTTCCCCCCCTGAACCTCACATCACTCTCCCCCCCCCTGCACCTCACATCGCTCTCCCCCCCCCTGCACCTCACATCACTCTCCCCCCTGCACCTCACATCACTCTTCCCCCCCTGCACCTCACATCACTCTCCCCCCCCTGCACCTCACATCACTCTCTCCCCCCCTGCACCTCACATCACTCTCTCCCCCCCCCTGCACCTCACATCACTCTCTCCCCCCCCTGCACCTCACATCACTCCCCCCCCTGCACCTCATATCACTCCCCCCCTGCACCTCACATCACTCCCCCCGCCCTGCACCTTACATCACTCCCCCCCCCTGCACCTTACACCACTCTCCCCCCCTGCACCTCACATCACTCTCCCCCTGCACCTCACATCACTCTCCCCCCCCTGCACCTCACATCACTCTCCCCCCCTGCACCTCACATCACTCTCCCCCCCTGCACCTCACATCACTCTACCCCACCCTGCACCTCACATCACTCTCCCCCCCTGCAACTCACATCACTCTCCCCCAGCAGCCACCCCCCATATGTCAGCAGCACCCCCCATGTCAGCAGCCCCCCCAGCCCATTCCATTTCAGCAGCCCCCCCATGTCAGCAGCTCCCCCATGTCAGCAGCCCCCCCCCCCCATGTCAGCAGCCCCCCCATGCCAGCAGCCTCCCCCCATGTCAGCAGCCCCCCCCAGCCCATTCCATGTCAGCAGCCCCCCCCCCATGTCAGCAGCCCCCCCAGCCCATTCCATTTAAGCAGCCCCCCTCCCATGTCAGCAGCCCCCCCATGTCAGCAGCCCCCCCAGCCCATTCCATTTAAGCAGCCCCCCATGTCAGCAGCCCCCCCCCCATGTCAGCAGCCTCCCCCGTCAGCAGCCCCCCAGCCCATTCCATTTCAGCAGCCCCCCCATGTCGCCCCCATGTCAGCAGCCCCCCCTCCCATGTCAGCAGCCCCCCCATGTCAGCAGCCCCCCCAGCCCATTCCATTTAAGCAGCCCCCCCTCCCATGTCAGCAGCCCCCCCCGTCAGCAGCCCCCCCATGTCAGCAGCCCCCCCATGTCAGCAGCCCCCCAGCCCATTCCCTTTAAGCAGCTCCCCCCCATGCCAGCAGCCCCCCCATATCAGCAGCCCCCCCATGTCAGCAGCCCCCCAGCCCATTCCATTTAAGCAGCTCCCCCCCCATGCCAGCAGCCCCCCCAGCCCATTCCATTTAAGCAGCCCCCCCTCCCATGTCAGCAGCCCCCCCCATGAATTAACTACCCCCCCTCCCCCCCCTCCCATGCTTACCTGGCGGCGGCGGCGGAGTGAGGCAAGCGCAAGGGATGCGCAAGGGATGCGCACTCTAGCAGCAGACCCGGAAGTTCCGGGTCGCGCTACACTGCCAGAGCGCGTCACCCTGCTGGAGCAGGCTGAGGGGGGGGGGGAGAGAGCGCGGTCACACAGACACTGCTGGAGCGCGCTCCTACTTAATGCTGGAGCGCGCTCCTTGGGTCCTTACCAGGGAAGGGGAGGGGAGGGAAGGGGGGTGAAGGGGGTCCGTCGCGGGCCGCACCGGCTGCCCCGCGGGCCTGCTCTATGTGCTGGGGAGGTGGGGGGTCTATTAATTTCAATATATTGCACATTTGTTTGCCACAGGATTGGTACCGCAGGCACGACCTAAGGACCCCAGACACTCACGGGGACAACCTAAGGACCCCCGGACACCCGCAGCCTTTGGTATCAATCATGTGGGGGTAGAGGAGGTGGGTATTAGTGTTGTTGTGTTTTTTTTTTTTTGTAACTTAATTTTATTGGTTTATAATAGTATACAGTACAATACATTACACGATACATTATGTCATGGTGATTCTCCTTGTATCCGGAAATATAACTCTACTAATATCAGTGGAATAGAACTTCAACTTGTGGTCAGACTGGTGAGCTTAAAGGGGTATCAAGACATGGCTTGCAGTCAGAGTCCATATTACGGTGTCATACCCCCCTTCTAATCGGGGGGGATCAGGTGTACATTCTCTGTCCCCTAGTCAATAACTTCCCAATCGGCTAACCGTCTGACACCCTACTCATCCAGACGACGTATACATAGACAGATAGACAACTACATGGGTAGACAAACAAACGTGGAGACCGACAAACAATCAACCATACGGACGGACAAACCGGTAGACAAACATTGAACCAAGAGGAAGGAAAAAAAAAAAAAAGGGGGGGGGGGGGAGAGGGGGTTGGAAGTATGGGGGTAGGGGTGGGTGTTAGTGATCGTGAGTGTGTCTTAGAGTTGTTATGCGGCCTCTCTAGGTGTGTTGCCTGGCTGGAATGTGGTCATCCGATGCAGAGCATGGGTGTAGTACACCTCTCTCAAGGAGAACGGACCTGAAAACTATCATAGCCAGATTGATGTCCTTTCTATCCCCGGGATATCTGTCTGTGCCAACCAAGGCGTCCAGACTTTTAGATAATTGTCGCCAGTGTCGTTAACCAGACTCGTTAACTTTTCCATCTGGCAGATAAACCAAATACGATTCCGAATTTTTGGGATGGTTGGTATGTCTGAGCTTTTCCATAGTGCTGCGATCTCACACCGCGTTGCAATTGCAAAGTGAGCAATAAGTTTATTGTGAGCTTTAGAGAGACCCGCTAGTGGTCTGTTCAAGAGAAACAGCCACGGGTCTGGGGGAATAGTGAGATCAAACAGTCTCTGTATCCAAAGTCTAATTGTCTCCCAAAATGAGGAGATCCGCGGGCAAGACCACAGCATATGTAGCAGGTCTGCTGATCCTCCACATTGGCGTGGGCACAGCGGGGAGGATCCCGGCACGAACCTTGATAATTTTAGTGGGGTAAGGTACCATCGCATCAGGACCTTATATGCGTTCTCCTTGAGGGTGGTACATATGGAACACTTTGCTGTGGCTAGAAAAATAGCACTCCAGTCCTCGTCTTCCAGACATTCCCCGATGTCTGCTTCCCATCGTGATCTAAATGAGGGTATCTCATGGGCTTGTTCACTAGAACTGATCACCTCGCTGTATAGCCGCGAGGTAAGTCCCTTTGTGTCGGTCTCTGCCAGACAGAGCTTTTCGAAGGATGTCAATGGTGGGTACGGGGCAAATTTGTTGTAGAACGCCCTGATCTGGAGGTATCTAAAGAATTCTGAGTGGGGGATCTCTTTTTCTAATCTGACATGATCAAACGTCTTAATTTTTCTGTCATGGCCTTCCAGATCTTTAATCCGATTATAACCTTTCTTTTTCCAAATTGATATATTGCCTACCGATAGGCCTGGCACGAACTCGGAATTGTTCCACAGGGGTGACATCATAGAGCGTGTCGTTGTGAGGGAATGTTTAAATTTTGCGGCCTCCCAGATTGACAATGAGTTGGTCATTGAGGATAGCGGTGTATTAGCGCCTTTTCGCACTGTTTTGGGGAGCCAGATTAGATTACTTAATTCTATAGGTTCACATGCTGCGCTCTCTAATTCGACCCATCTCTTGGATCTCGGGTCCGACTGCCATTGTATAATTTGGCTCAACTGTGCCGCTTTGTAATATGATAACAGGTAGGGTACCGCTAGGCCCCCAGCCAAGACCGGCCTTTTCATATTGATTTTGTTGACTCTTGGTTTTTTACCTCCCCATATAAACTTGGAGATGTCGGATTGAAGTGAGTGCAGGTCCTTCAATCTGAGTGGCACTGAGAGAGTTTGGAAGAGATATAAGATACGGGGGAGTAAGTTCATTTTAACACTATGGATTCTTCCTATCCAGGAGATCCTTTTAGATGTCCACTTTTGTAGGTCTGATTTTAGGGTCCGGATTAGGTTGGGGTAATTTGCGTCGTATATTTCTTTGACGTTTCTGGTGATGTGGACACCCAGATATTTTATAGATTTGTGTTGCCAGTGAAATTTAAAGTTTAGTTTTAATAATTTTTCTATGTGTCTGGGGAGATTGACATTGAGAGCCTCAGATTTGGACTGATTGATTTTGAAGCCGGAAATTTTAGAAAACCGGTTCAGCAGGTCAAATAGGTTCGGTAGTGAGGTGAGGGGTTTAGTGATCATCAAGAGGATGTCATCTGCGTACAGGGCCGCTTTATGGGTTTGGGAGTATGCGTTTAACCCTGAGATGTCAGGGTTTCCTCTGATTTGCGCCGCCAGTGGTTCGATACAGAGGGCGAATAGGAGGGGTGATAATGGGCAACCCTGTCTCGTACCACTCTTAATTTGGAAGAGCCGAGAGGGGTAGCCTTGATGCACAACCCTGGCGGTGGGGTTAGAGTACAGCGATAAAATCGCGTCACTCACCCGATCTCCAAAGCCAAATGCCGCAAGCGTCTCCTTCAGGTAGGGCCAGTCTATCCTATCGAAAGCCTTTTCGGCGTCCAGACTTAACAACATACTTTGAGCAGTGTCATTAGTGGCCAAATCTATCAGATCTATAAATCGACGGGTATTATCTGCGGCTTGTCTGCCCTTGATAAATCCGACCTGATCTGGATGTATAAGTCTGGGTAGGATAAGACATATTCTATTGGCCAGCAACTTAGCATACAGCTTGATATCCGTATTGATTAGTGATATGGGCCTATAACTTTTGCAATCTAGTGGGTCTTTCCCTGGCTTAGGAATGATTGATATAGACGCCTGTAACATCTCTTTGGGGATGGGGGCTCCCGCTAAAATAGCGTTGAATACTTGGAGCAACCGTGGGGCAAGCAACTTGATAAATTTCTTGTAGTATAACCCTGAGAAGCCATCTGGCCCCGGTGCCTTTGAAGGTTTAAGTTCCGTAATGGCCTGTGTCAACTCCTCATGTGTGAAGTCGGCATTTAGGCCGGCTTTGTCTGATTCTGTCAGTCTCACCAGATTGGAGCTAGCCAGGAAATCTCTTAGCTTACTGCTCGTGTTAGGATTGTGTGCCACTTTCTCACCATTATAGAGCGTCTCATAGAAGGAGCCAAATTCATCTACTATCTTTTGGGGGTTGGAAGTAGGGGTACCAGATTTTAAGCGTAAAGCTTGGATGTTGTATTTAGATTGCCTGTCTTTCAGCATGCGGGCCAGCATCGTATCCGGCCTGTTTGCTTTTTCGTAAAATTTCCTCTTTGACCAACTCAATGAATTATCAGCCCTGGAGGTCAATATCATGTTTAATTCAATTTTAGTGTCTTTTACCTCTTGTAGGGTTTGCGGATCTAGTTTCTTTTTATGCTTGGTGGAGAGAGCTTGTAATTTAGTTTGGAGCGTGACAATTTTTGCCTCTCTCTCTTTTTTTCGTCTAGCTGTGATATTTATGAGGGTACCTCGGAGAGTCGCTTTATGCGCCTCCCAGAGGACCAGATGTGAGGAGACAGAGCCGGCATTTACCTTGAAAAACTGGTCTATCTCATTACCCACAGTATCACAGATCTCTGGAATTTTTAGAATGGATTCATTTAGCTTCCAGTTCGTTCCTGGTCTACCTGTTTGAATATTGTTGCACCGGAGCTCTATGGGTGCGTGGTCAGACCATGAAATATCATGGATCTCCGCTTGGGTGACCTTGGGGACCAGGTGGCAGGACACAGCGAAGTAATCGATCCTACTGTATGAGCTATGTGGGTGCGAGAAGAATGTGTAATTTCTATCTGCTGGATGTAGCTCTCTCCATATGTCTATTAGTTGGTTACATTTGAGACCTCTGCGTAGGGATATACCTGCTCCTTTATTGTGTAGGGTAACTCCACCTGATCTGTCCATGTGAGGTTGTAGGACCATATTAAAGTCTCCTGCTAAGACCACGCTTCCCTGCGCAACCAAGTTTAGGGTTCTAAAGAATTTTTCGAAGAAGATTGCACTCTTTTCGCAGGGGGCATATATACAAGCGATTGTGATCTTCTGTCCCCTAATAGTTCCAACTATTATAATATACCTGCCATCTTTATCCCGTTTGGTTATAAGGCCTTCGAAAGGAATGCTATTACGGAATAGGATGGCAACTCCACGCTTTTTGACTTCAGCAGAGGCCGAAAAAACCTGGGAGAAGTCTTTATCAAGGTATTTGGGGGTATTGGTTTTGCTGAAATGTGTCTCCTGTAGGAGCAACACATCTGCATGTTTTCTTTTATAATCTGTGAAGGCTAGCTTGCGTTTAGTGGGGTTGTTAAAGCCCTGCACATTGTGAGATATAAAAGTCAACGCCATTTATTGCTGTGTGTGGCTACGCGCATCATTATGTTGCTTGACTTACCCGTGAAATCAATGTGTTGGGCCGGACGTTCACTTCCTTCAGGACGCATATTCGAAGGTACGTATTTGAGGGTAGGGTAAGGAGGGAGTGGGAGGCAGCGGGGAGGGAGGGGGAGGGGAGGGGGGGACTGGGAGGAGCACATGAGGGTCAACACAAAGGGGGTTGGGTTCACGACACAAGACAACAAATACTCTAATGTACAAAAAACAAATAGGAACATGAAGACAAGAGCCCACTCCGGGAGCCCCCGGGGGTGGCCCTTGCGCCCAAGGGATGGGTCCTTTGGCCCAGACTGACGACGGGATCTCCCCTGCCTGCTGGGTCCTGGCTTCCCTGGGACTTGTTTGCGACCCCTATTCTGTAGGGATCGTAGCGGGGGACACATACACGCCGATCAGGGGACTGTCCTGCCGGCGCATCTCCTTTAAACAGACAACAGTTAAATAACAGTATAACTTATAACTTTAGCAATAAAAAACTCTCAATCACATAACATCTACCTACTGAGTTTCTCCCCTAATTCCACCTCTCCCTGCTTCTCCTATTTTTGCCCTCTATGTGCGTGTAGGTTGTAAGGGTGGTCCTCGTAGCACCAATCTCGATCACTTTTGGTGGTGATGAGCCCAGAGGACCAGCTACCTAGTTTGACCTAGTAATGACGTCAGGGTGGACCGGAGCGCAAGAAGAGATGGGACCCGCAGCAAGGGAGCCCTTCCGGGCCGGTCCCGGTCCCCTTTGGCTGCGCAGCGGACTGCACGCGGTGACGCATCGGCCACTGGGGGATACAGGAGATCTATGTCCTGGCACGTCGCATGGTGTAGCTGAGGACCGGGAGGGGGGGGGGAGGGGAGTGTGGAGGGGCGAGGTAACGCGGATGCCTATCTGTATATGTGTCTGGGTGTCTGGATGCCTGTGTGTGTGTGTGTGCGTGAGTGCCTGCCTCTGTCTGTGTGTGTGCATGTGTATGTGTATAGGTATGAATGACTGCTTGCCTATGTGGGTGTGGGTGTGTTTGGGTGAGGGTGCATGAGAGTGCCTGTGTATATGTGCCTGTGTGCATGAGTGCCTGCCTCTGTCTGTGTGTATGCATGTGTATATGTATGAGTGACTGCTTGCCTATGTGTGTGTGGATGGGTGTGTGTGAGAGTGCCTGTGTGTGTGTGAGAGTGCCTGGGGGTGTGTGAGAGTGCCTGCATGTATGTGTGTAAGAGTGCCTGCGTGTGTGAACAAGCGCTTGCGTGTGTGAATGAGCGCCTGCGTATGTGTATGAACGCCTGCGTGTGTGAATGAGTATGTGTGTTGCTTGGGATCAGCAACTCCAGCCCGAGCCCATGGTGGGAGAAGAGGGGGAGAATAATGGGCCCCCCCGCTCAGGCCACGCCCCCCCCCCCCCCGCCGCTCAAGCCTCCTGCTCCCGACCACCTCCCGCTCCGGCTCCCGTTCCCTACAGACCGCATATCGCGGTCGGTGAATGTCAGCGCCCCGCCTGTCGGCAGTGCGGGAGCGCTGAAAGAGGGAGCGGGACCTTAGAGTGTTGAGGGAGTGGGCTGGTGGGCGGGGGACGGGAGGTGTAAATGCATGTCTGGACCATCCGAGGGTTGGGGAATCGGTGGTTGCCTCCCGCTTAACCCCACAGGGGAACATGGAACACCATAGGGAGATAGGACTAACGTCATCGTCATGTGCGCTAATGGCCCTTACGCCATCTTGGATGCCGCTATGTGGTTACAATACATGCAGACCATCCGCACATTAAACGTTCACCACCCACACATTAAAACACAGAGGCACCTAAAGAGGGAGAGTCCGGCACCCTACCATATAGAGAGTAGGCATTCACACATGTGAGGACAGTGTTGTTGTGTTTTTAATGTTTATTGTGGGTAGCAGCCATTTTAATATAAATGTTAATACTAATGTGGATGAGCAGGGGGTCCCCAGAGCAAAACCACGTTGATTTGAGGTTCGGGGGCCCCCAGCTTCCTAAGATGGGGTGCGGTATCTCCTGCACTCCTCCTGAAGAAGACAGTGCTACTCTCGAAACGCGTAGGGTTACTCCGTTTCGCCCTGCACAGCCCAATACTTGCTCATTGCACCAAGGCTGAGACTCACTGACAGTCCCCAGCTGATCTCCGGTAACCGGAACCAGCTTTTGCCCCTCTCGCGAGATCTGAAAGGAGGATCTGTGGAGACTATTGGAGACAGTAGGAGAACGGCGCTGATACAGGCGCTCTATTGCTCGCTTGGGAAGACCAACTACCTGCTGCTAGCAGCTGGTCTAGGACGCGGCACACCACGGGGACTGCCACGAATGAGAGGGGATACTCTCTATAAATATCCATTGTGCATGTTCTACCTACGTCCAGTAAGTAGGGAGTAGTCTATTCATTGCAGCGGATTGCCATTGGAATATAATATTATCAGTTGTATTATTGTGGTCACATTGTATTTTTTTATACTATTTTTAATAAATGTACTTCTCTATTTCACACACCTATGATTTTCACCTATTTCCTCTGAGGCTATCATCTAGCATTACGTTCCATGCGGTCATAATTATCATACAGTATTATGCTATGTGTGATTTTTTCTTCTATTCCATACACCTGGAATCCATCTACATTAAATTTCGTTTGAAGCAACTAGGACAATTGTCTTGTGCCAGAACACCTAAACGGTTGTATACTCTAATTGTGTGATAATTGTCACACCACACTGAGACTTTAATATCAGGCGGCGAATATATTTTCTTTCATCTTGCACAGTTTTTATCTGACATAGCTAGTCAGTTTTATATTATTTGTCAGCCGCCCCCCACTAATTTATTTTGTGATTATTTGGGTTATAAACAAAATAATTCGTATTTTTATAATTGTTAGCGCTACATTATCCTTTTTTGCACAGGTAGAGTCAATGTTGCTCCTTTTGAGGAAGGGTATAACTGTTGCATGTTTGAAGAATGAGGGGAAAGTACCAGAGTAGAGGGAGGAATTTAAAATCTGTGTAACCACCCTGTAACAGGGGACTTATCCCTGTTCAGTAATGTTCCTTTAATCTAGCAGTGTGGTAGTTAATTACTAAACACCACCTGCCTGATTAGATTGTTTACAAAAAGCCTGCCTTTGAGACAGGAAGTGACTCTCTTTAGCTCTGACTGAGAGCTGACCTTTGGAGAGACAGAGCAGAGGTTCTTGAGTCCCAGGAGAGACTGACCAAAAGAAACCCAGATCTCTGGACCTGACCAGTTTTGAGCTATGCCAGCCAAACAGCAGAGCTGATTGCAAGACACCAAATAAGACTTCTAAACCTGGATGCTGATATTTTTCTGTGCACGCACGGGTGCGGTTCCAGAAGAGCAGAGAAGCTTACTCTACAGCAACTAAACAGATAAGACTTTCCTTATTAAGAGACTGCTTATATCTGCTTATTTTCATGTTATGTGTTTGGGCTGGGAGAAGCTTAACTAATGAAGATGTGAACTAATTGCAAGGATTTCACTAGAAATACTCCCAAGTGAATGGAAGCTTTCACCTGCTGCTGCGTCACTCACCTCAGCACTATCACCTGCTGCTGCTTCCCTCAGCAGTGTATGTACAGAGCTCCCAGGCATTTGGTAAGGAATCAGCTTTATTCTTTCTTTATTTGGTATTTTTTGGTTTGGATCTGTGGGGGAGTATACTGGGAGTTTTATAGAGGGTTTTGGGTGTATTTTCAGGCTTAAAAAACATTTTTGGTTTTCACCCAGGGGCTGCAGTGATTTAACCCAGCATAGCTGCAGTTTAGCTGGCTGGAAAACTGCAGTCACACCCCCTCTCTCCTCCCTCACTACTGGAGGTTTTTACTGGTTGTTTAAACTTCCAATTTCACTCTTTTGTTTTTCTTAAGCCTGATTCCTTTTCTCACTTGCTATTGAGAGCTCTGTGTCTTTTCTATAAAGACTTGTAAATTGTGGTGTTTGCTTACTATAACAGAGAGAGAGTAACCAAAAAGGGGGAAAAAATTTAAAGCTGCAGCAGGTTTTAAAAGCTGCTGTTTTTCCCCCTTGCAGAGAGATCTCTTCTTAAAGGGACAGTTTCTCTCAATACCTCTCTCACTAAGCAATACCTTCCCCTGACTTAGAGGCTTATTTGTTATCATGCCTGGAAAGGGGAATAGGACAAGTGCGGCAACGGGGGCGACGCCCGGATATAGAACACCAAAAACTGTGGCCCCTAGGAGCAACACTCTTAGTCACAGCCCTAGGCCTGGTCCTTCCAGTGCCCTGGCCACGCCTCCCCCAGCATCTGTTAGCAGCGTAACCCCTGCAGTCCCAGTTCCAACATGGGCGCATGTGGCAGTTGCAGGTGTTGACCCCAGCAACAACAATGCTGGGGCCACGCCCTGTTTGAGCAGGAAGCTTGGGGTGAGGTGCCCAATGTCACCTGGCCTAAACATGGAGATATATGTGAGGGCTGTGGCTGATGTGGTGGGTCCCTCTGCTGTGGTGGCGGCCAGCAAAATGTATGGGAGGGGCATTTTTTTCCTCCGTACGCTGGCTGCCACTCACACCCTGGTGCAGAAAGGCATCAGTGTAGGGGGGAAATACATCCCTATAGAACCCATGGAGGGGTTAGGCACAAAGGTCATTCTGTCAAATGTGCCCCCCTTCATCCCAGATAGCCTCATGAAGCCGTACCTGCAAGCCCTGGGAGACATTAAGTCCCCCATAATAAAATTATCTTTGGGCTGCAGAGATAGGGCGCTGAGGCATGTACTCTCATTTAGGCGGCAGGTACAACTGCTGCTGCCAGGGAGCACTGAATCTGTGGAGGGTTCGTTTAGGGTGCCCTACGAGGGCATAGCATACACTGTGTTTTATGGCACGGAGGGGGTTAGATGTTATCTGTGCAGAGAGCTGGGGCACACTCGTAGGAGTTGCCTCAGAGGGAACAGAAGACCCATCCCAACTCCTGCACCTGCCCCTCCCTCTGCCAGGACACCCGGTACTGCTGTGCCCACCACAGCGGGGCCCTCAAGGGCCCAGGTCCCTCCTGAGACCGCAGGAGATGTCGCTGTCCCATCCGGAACAGTGACTTCTCCACCTCTTCCTGGAGAGCGGAAGGAAGGAGAGGGGGTCGCCCTGTAGCAGCCAGCCTCTGTTAGCGCTGTCTCCCCCCAGGAGGAAACACCCTGTGCCGCTGCGCCCACCGCAGCGGAGCCCTCGGGGGCCCAGGCCCCCGCTGGGACCACAGGAGATGTCGCTGCCCTATCTCGGACAGTGACGTCTACACCTCTCCCCCAAAGAAAGAGGGAGAGGGAAAAGCCCTCGAAGGCTCAGGCCCCCTCTGGGACTGCAGAAGATGTCACTGCCCCATCTCAAACAGTGACATCTGAACCTCTCCCCAAAGAACAGAGGGAGAAGGAAAAGAGCTCGAGGACCCAGGTCCCCCCTGGGACCACAGAAGATGTCACTGTCGCAACTCAAACAGTGACATCTGAACCTCTCCTCCCAAAAAAGAGGGGGAAGAACAAAGTCACCCCAAAACAGTCACCCTCTGTCGCTGTCCCCCCCCAAGAACCCCCTAACCCCATTGTAAGCACCGTACAGGGTGAAGGGGAGCGGGAGGAAACTCCTGCTATGGAGACAGCAGCACCCTCTCCTGGGAAATCAATCCCCAGGAAGAGCAAATCTAAAACCAATAAGAGGGTGATTGAGGAGGTTGAGGGTGAACCATATTACATTTACCCTCTGAAGTCTCGGAAGCGGAAAGAAAAATCAGATCCGCACAAGGTGGTCCTGTCCGGCCCACTGGTTGGGATTAACCAGTGTAAGCCGGATCCCACAAATGTACAGCCCACCCCCCTTGAATTTCTGGAAGGAATGCAGCTGGAGGTACCCGACGCCTCTGGGGACGTTGGGGAACCTCCCAGCGCCCCTCTCGGTTGGAGAGCATCCCCTGGAGAATTGTGCTTCGGTAAATTTGACATGCCGAGTGCACCTATCTTCAGAGCCAGCCAAGATCCCCCTTCGGCTGTACCGCCTTTGGGTGACGCACATAGGGATAAAAAGCCCCGGTTTGCGTCACCAGAGGAAGGAGATGGGTTAGGGCTGACCCCGTGGATGAGGGTTTGGAGGGTGTTGTGGTGAGCACTTCCGATTACATCTGGGAGTTGTCTGACCTGAACCCTCTTGGTGCAGAGTTTTGGGCAGGCACTTTGTTGGGAGTGAACGCTGGGAAAGACCCTCCCTATGAAGCCCTTAAGGAGTGCCCCCCCCTGGTTGGTGAGAGCCCTCCCGCGGATGGTGGGTGCCCTCCCGCGGATGGTGGGTGCCCTCCCGCGGATGGTGAGGGCCCTCCCGCGGATGGTGAGGGCCCTCCCGCGGACGGTGGAGGCCCTCCCGCAGATGGTGAGGGCCCTCCCGCGGTTGGCGAGTGCCCTCCCGCGGGTGATGCGAACACCCGTGGCACGTGTGCTTCTGTGGCCCCCGAGGACTCTCGGGAGACCACTGCCTCTGCCATGTCGCCACCAGCTGCCCCTGAACATCCTGACTCGGGGATGGAGGTGGAGAGCACAGTGGACCCCCTCGTGGAAACACCGAGGAGGGGATCCAATCTAGGGCTGAGAGAGGCCCCCACAGACAAGGACGGGGGTCTTGAATTCTCCAGCCAAGAGGAGCCTGGGGAGTTGGGGCTCAGAGGGGAGTCCTCTGGCACCATGGAGTCGGTGGACTCCTCGATCCCCATTATCCCTGCCCGGGAGCTAGATAGTTTCCTGGATGATACCCTCTGTAGACACGGACATACGAAGGTGCAGTTGGCCCTTGAGAGGTGGAAGGATGCTTCGGTCATTCTCCACTCTCTCAGAGTATATATCAAGGCTAACCACAAGGCCAAACTTTCCGGGACTATCGAACATACTCGGGTCCTAAAGTTTAACAAAGTGTTGCGAGAGCACGTAAAGGCTTCTCGGGGTAAAGTACCCTGAGCGCCTATGGGAAGCAAGACTCTTGATTACCAATGGCTTTGAGCATCGGTACCATTAACGTGAATGGCTGTAAGGACGGGTTTCGCAGGTTCCAGGTACTCTCCTTTTTACAAAAGGGAAAGTATTCTGTGAGTTTCCTGCAGGAAACCCATACCACTCCAGAGTCTGAAGCCAGCTGGCATCTGGAGTGGCGAGGCAAGGTCTTTTTCAGCCACCTCACTTCGACATCTTGTGGGGTGGTGACCCTGTTCTCTGAATCCTTTCAACCTGAGCTGCTGCTTGCCAAAGCTGTTGTTCCAGGTCGCCTGTTGCATATCAGGGTCCGGCACGAGGACTACACGTTTAATTTCCTGAACGTGTATGCTCCTGCCAACGGACCCCTGAGAAGGCAGTTCTTCGTCAGAATGTCTGAATACCTGGAGACAGTCGACGCAGACGAATACGTGGTGCTCAGGGGTGATTTTAACTGTACCCTCGAGGCTCGCAAAGACCGGAATGGTCCGGAGCCACACCCGTGTTCTGCGTCGGCCTTGCGGGAGGTCATCACCCGCTACTCCTTGGTAGACGTCTGGCGAGAACAACATCCTGAGGCATCCACTGAGTTCACCCATGTTAGGGTGTTTAGGGGTGAACGGATGTCCTGGTCCCGGATCGACAGGCTGTATATTTCCAGCCACAGCCTGTCACGAGCCCAGTCCAGTGCCATTAGGCTGGCGCCGTTTTCAGACCACAATTGTGCGTCCGTGACGGTGACGCTGCTACCTGCAGCACCCTCGGCCGCATATTGGCACTTCAACAATACGTTGTTGGAGGACAAGGGGTTTGCGACGACGGTCCGAGACTTTTGGATGGCCTGGAGAGGTTGCAGGTCAGACTTTGCCACGTTAGAGCAGTGGTGGGACGTGGGCAAGGTTCATCTGAGCCTCGTGTGTCAGGAGTACACAAAAGGTGCCAGCAGGCGGCGCGATGCTGAGATCGAGGCCCTCAGGGAGGAGGTGCTCGATCTCGAGAAGCGGCTGTCTGTGGCAGGAGACCAATACCTGCAGAGTATGTACGTGGAGAGGAAGTGCACTCTCCGGGACTTGGAAGATCGGAGAGCTCGGGGGGCGTATGTGCGATCCCGCATCAACTTCCTTCGAGAGATGGATCGCGGGTCGCGCCTCTTCTACGCGCTGGAGAAAAAGAGGGGAAACCGTAGACATATCACATGCCTGTTGGCAGAGGACGGTACCCCTCTGACTGACCCGGAGAGCATCCGGGACAGAACCCGGAGATTCTATGTAGATCTTTTCTCTCCGGAGTCCATCCAGCCAGATAAATGCAGGGTCTTATGGGAGGGGCTTCCCACGGTCAGTGAGGATGGAAGGGAGCCGCTTGAGTTACCTTTGACTCTGGCCGAGCTCTCTGAAGCCCTCAGTCTCATGTCCCACGGAAAAGCGCCGGGGCTAGACGGGCTGACTGTGGAGTTCTTCCAGTTTTTCTGGGAGATGCTGGGACCTGATTTCACCGAGGTCCTAGCCGAAGCCCTTGAGATCGGTGAGATGCCACTTTCATGTCGGCGGGCAATACTGTCTTTGCTGCCGAAGAAGGGGGATCTCCGTCAGATCTCTAATTGGCGACCGGTCTCACTGCTCAGCACGGACTATAAGATCGTAGCCAAAGCGCTTTCGCTGAGGCTCAAGTCCGTGCTGGCAGAGGTGATTCACCCCGACCAGTCCTATACTGTCCCGGGCCGGAGCATTCATGACAACATTTTTCTGGTCCGGGACCTGATGCACTACGCGCAGAGGACTGGTCTATCACTCGCCTTCCTGTCCCTAGATCAGTAGAAGGCGTTTGACAGAGTGGATCACCGTTACCTTATGCAGACCCTGCGGGCGTTTGGCTTCGGCCCACAATTTGTGGGCTTTCTCCAGATGCTGTACGCCTCTGCAGAGTGTCTGGTGAAGATCAACTGGTCCCTGACGGCACCTTTTGTGTTTGGTCAGGGAGTACGTCAAGGGTGCCCCCTGTCTGGGCAACTGTACGCGCTGGCCATTGAGCCCTTCCTCTGCCTACTAAGGAGGAGGCTCACCGGGCTGGTGCTGCGGGAACCCGACATGCGAGTAGTCCTGTCGGCTTATGCCCATGACGTGCTCCTCGTGGCCCAGGACCTAGATGATCTGGAGCGGGCACAAGCGTGCCAAGAGGTCTACACCACGGCCTCTTCTGCTCGGATCAACTGGTCCAAGTGCTCCGGCATATTGGTGGGTCCCTTACAGGTGGAATCTTTGCCCCCCACGTTTCGGAATGTCTCGTGGGAGAGCGATACTCTCAAGTATCTGGGAGTCTACCTGTCTGCTGCGGAGGACCCGGCCCCAGAAAACTTCAGTGATCTTGAAGAACAGGTCATTGCTCGTCTGGGGTCATGGGTGTATCTGTCGAGAATGCTTTCCCTTAGGGGAAGGACCCTGGTGATCAACCAGCTGGTGGCCAGTCAGCTTTGGCACCGGCTGATAGCCATGGGTCCAACCCCGAATTTATCAACAAGATCCAGAGGAGGTTGATGGATTTCCTCTGGATGGGGAAGCATTGGGTCTCTGTGGGAGTTGCGTGTCTCCCTTTGGAGGAGGGTGGACAGGGAGTGGTGTGTGTCCGCTCCCAGTTACACACTTTCCGCCTCCAGTACCTGCAGAGATACCTATTCGCAGATCCGTCTCCGCAGTGGTGCCAGCTGGCGACCTTTTTCTTTCGCCAGCTGCGCAATATGAGGTATGACCGGCAACTTTTTTTCATCAGGCCCGAGGGTTTAGGTAGAAACCTCTCGGTGCTGCCGGCATACTACCGGGACTTACTGAAGGCCTGGAAACTGGTCTCCGCGACCAGGAAGGAACAGGCGGCGGGGGTTGATTTCCTCGCTGAGCCCCTGCTGTATAATCCGGCAGTGGGGGCTCGGATGTTGGATTCACCCTCTATTTGCCGCCGGCTAATCCTGGCGCAGGTGACCAGAGTCGGGGATCTCCTGGACTATGAGTGGCAGGACTGGGTAGGAGCAGAGGAGCTCGCGCCCCATATGGGTCTGCTTACTGCCCGCGTCCCTCGTCGTTTGATCCAGGAGATTAAAGATGCCATCCACCCCGACTCACGCACCTTCGTCGAGGGGGTTTTGCAGACCGGAGAGCCTTGTCAACCTATCAACTTCAGCTCTCCGGATCTTTGCGTAGAACCCAAACAACGGCAACCCCCTCGGGCTCCTATCTCCCCAAACCTCAGCAGGTTGGGGGATATGTCCCCGGCATGTTTTCGCGGCATGTCGAGGAAAGTCCTGTATTCTCTGGTGCTCCATATAGTGCACTACCTCGCCCTTGTCACCCGCCCAGATACCATCTGGAGGCGGGTATTTTTTGGGAACGAGGGCGAGAGACCCCGGTGGAGAGAGCTCTATTCAGCTTTGGTTCCCCGTCCCGCCGGGGATTTGAGTTGGAGGGTCCTCCACGGTGCACTGAGCACAGGAGAGTATTTGGCACACTTCACGGACTCCCCCGCCGCCTGTCCTTTCTGTGGCGAGCGGGAGTCCGTATTTCACATTTATTTGAGTTGCACCAGACTGCAGCCCCTCTTGTCCTTCTTGAGAAGCCTTCTCCTGCAGTTCTGGTTAAACTTCTCTCCTCATCATTTTATTTTTGGGTGCCCAGTGTCCCGAGACAATAAGCCTAGGGATCTCCTAGTCAACCTGCTCCTGGCAGTGGCTAAGGTAGCCATTTACAAGACCAGGAAGCAGCGTTTGGAGAGTGGGGTCCCAACGAACATCGTGGCAGTGTTCCGGGCGCTGGTGCACTCCCGTATTCGGGCAGAGTTCACGTACGCCGAGTCCGCTGGGACGGTTTCGGAGTTTGCCTCCCAGTGGGCGTTAGGCGGGGTACTCTGCTCGGTATCCCCCATCATGGGGTCTTCTGAGTTAACCCTTCTTTTTTAAGTGCATTTTTTACAGTGCACTTGTTGATTCCCTTATATATTTGTTTGACTGGTTTTTCTTTGTTCTACTTGGCAACAAGTAGAATTGCTGTTTAACTGAATTGGCCGGCTTTGCCGGCCAATCAGTATTGAACCAGATCAAAATAGGCTGCGTCACTCACCTCAGCACTATCACCTGCTGCTGCTTCACTCAGAAGTGTGTGTACAGAGCTCCCAGGCATTTGGTAAGGAATCAGCTTTATTCTTTCTTTATTTGTTTTTTTTGGTTTGGATCTGTGGGGGAGTATACTGGGAATTTTATAGAGGGTTTTGGGTGTATTTTCAGGCTTAAAAAACATTTTTGGTTTTCACCCAGGGGCTGCAGTGATTTAACCCAGCATAGCTGCAGTTTAGCTGGCTGGAAAACTGCAGTCACACCCCCTCTCTCCTCCCTCACTACTGGAGGTTTTTACTGGTTGTTTAAACTTCCAATTTCACTCTTTTGTTTTTCTTAAGCCTGATTCCTTTTCTCACTTGCTATTGAGAGCTCTGTGTCTTTTCTATAAAGACTTGTAAATTGTGGTGTTTGCTTATTATAACAGAGAGAGAGAGTAACTAATAAGGGGAAAAAGATTTAAAGCTGCAGCAGGTTTTAAAAGCTGCTTTTTTCCCCCTTGCAGAGAGATCTCTTCTTAAAGGGACAGTTTCTCTCAATACCTCTCTCACTAAGCAATACCTTCCCCTGACTTAGAGGCTTATTTGTTATCATGCCTGGAAAGGGGAATAGGACTAGTGCGGCAACGGGGGCAACGCCCGGATACAGAACACCAAAAACTGTGGCCCCTAGGAGCAACACTCTTAGTCACAGCCCTAGGCCTGGTCCTTCCAGTGCCCTGGCCACGCCTCCCCCAGCACCTGTTAGCAGCGTAACCCCTGCAGTCCCAGTTCCAACATGGGCGCATGTGGCAGTTGCAGGCGTTGACCCCAGCAACAACAATGCTGGGGCCACGCCCTGTTTGAGCAGGAAGCTTGGGGTGAGGTGCCCAATGTCACCTGGCCTAAACATGGAGATATATGTGAGGGCTGTGGCTGATGTGGTGGGTCCCTCTGCTGTGGTGGCGGCCAGCAAAATGTATGGGAGGGGCATTTTCTTCCTCCGTACGCTGGCTGCCACTCACACCCTGGTGCAGAAAGGCATCAGTGTAGGGGGGAAATACATCCCTATAGAACCCATGGAGGGGTTAGGCACAAAGGTCATTCTGTCAAATGTGCCCCCCTTCATCCCAGATTGCCTCATGAAGCCGTACCTGCAAGCCCTGGGAGACATTAAGTCCCCCATAATAAAATTATCTTTGGGCTGCAGAGATAGGGCGCTGAGGCATGTACTCTCATTTAGGCGGCAGGTACAACTGCTGCTGCCAGGGAGCACTGAATCTGTGGAGGGTTCGTTTAGGGTGCCCTACGAGGGCATAGCTTACACTGTGTTTTATGGCACGGAGGGGGTTAGATGTTATCTGTGCAAAGAGCTGGGGCACACTCGTAGGAGTTGCCTCAGAGGGAACAGAGGACCCATCCCAACTCCTGCACCCGCCCCTCCCTCTGCCAAGACACCCGGTACTGCTGTGCCCACCACAGCGGGGCCCTCAAGGGCCCAGGTCCCTCCTGAGACCGCAGGAGATGTCGCTGTCCCATCCGGAACAGTGACTTCTGCACCTCTTCCTGAAGAGCGGAAGGAAGGAGAGGGGGTCGCCCTGGAGCGGCCAGCCTCTGTTAGCGCTGTCTCCCCCCAGGAGGAAACACCCTGTGCCGCTGCGCCCACCGCAGCGGAGCCCTCGGGGGCCCAGGCCCCCGCTGGGACCACAGGAGATGTCGCTGCCCCATCTCGGACAGTGACGTCTACACCTCTCCCCCAAAGAAAGAGAGAGAGGGAAAAGCCCTCGAAGGCCCAGGCCCCCTCTGGGACTGCAGAAGATGTCACTGCCCCATCTCAAACAGTGACATCTGAACCTCTCCTCCCAAAAAAGAGGGGGAAGAACAAAGTCACCCCACAACAGTCACCCTCTGTCGCTGTCCCCCCCCCAAGAACCCCCTAACACCATTGTAAGCACCGTACAGGGTGAAGGGGAGCGGGAGGAAACTCCTGCTATGGAGACAGCGGCACCCTCTCCTGGGAAATCAATCCCCAGGAAGAGCAAATCTAAAACCAATAAGAGGGTGATTGAGGAGGTTGAGGGTGAACCATATTACGTTTACCCTCTGAAGTCTCGGAAGCGGAAAGAAAAATCAGTTCCGCACAAGGTGGTCATGTCCGGCCCACTGGTTGGGATTAACCAGTGTAAGCCGGATCCCACAAATGTACAGCCCCCCCCCCCCTTGAATTTCTGGAAGGAATGCAGCTGGAGGTACCCGACGCCTCTGGGGACGTTGGGGAGCCTCCCAGCGCCCCTCTCGGTTGGAGAGCGTCCCCCGGAGAATTGTGCTTCGGTGAATTTGACATGCCGAATGCACCTATCTTCAGAGCCAGCCAAGATCCCCCTCCGGCTGTACCGCCTTCGGGTGACAAACATAGGGATAAAAAGCCCCAGTTTGCGTCACCAGAGGAAGGAGATGGGTTAGGGCTGACCCCCGTGGATGAGGGTTTGGAGGGTGTTGTGGTGAGCACTTCCGATTACATCTGGGAGTTGTCTGACCTGAACCCTCTTGGTGCAGAGTTTTGGGCAGGCACTTTGTTGGGAGTGAATGCTGGGAAAGACCCTCCCTATGAAGCCCTATGCAAACACCCGTGGCACGTGTGCTTCTGTGGCCCCCGAGGACTCTCGGGAGACCACTGCCTCTGCCATGTCGCCACCAGCTGCCCCTGAACATCCTGACTCGGGGATGGAGGTGGAGAGCACAGTGGACCCCCTCGTGGAAATACAGAGGAGGGGATCCAATCTAGGGCTGAGAGAGGCCCCCGCAGAGAAGGACGGGGGTCTTGAATTCTCCAGCCAAGAGGAGCCTGGGGAGTTGGGGCTCAGAGGGGAGTCCTCTGGCACCATGGAGTCGGTGGATTCCTCGATCCCCATTATCCCTGCCCGGGAGCTAGATAGTTTCCTGGATGATACCCTCTGTAGACACGGACATACGAAGGTGCAGTTGGCCCTCGAGAGGTGGAAGGATGCTTCGGTCATTCTCCACTCTCTCAGAGTATATATCAAGGCTAACCACAAGGCCAAACTTTCCGGGACTATCGAACATACTCGGGTCCTAAAGTTTAACAAAGTGTTGCGAGAGCACGTAAAGGCTTCTCGGGGTAAAGTACCCTGAGCGCCTATGGGAAGCAAGACTCTTGATTACCAATGGCTTTGAGCATCTGTACGCTAAACGTAAATGGATGTAAGGACGGGTTTCGAAGGTTCCAGGTACTCTCCTTTTTACAAAAGGGAAAGTATTCTGTGAGTTTCCTGCAGGAAAGCCATACCACTCCAGAGGCTGAAGCCAGCTGGCATCTGGAGTGGTGAGGCAAGGTCTTTTTCAGCCACCTCACTTCGACATCTTGTGGGGTGGTGACCCTGTTCTCTGAATCCTTTCAACCTGAGCTGCTGCTTGCCAAAGCTGTTCCAGGTCGCCTGTTGCATATCAGGGTCCGACACGAGGACTACACGTTTAATTTCCTGAACGTGTATGTTCCTGCCAACGGACCCCTGAGAAGGCAGTTCTTCGTCAGAATGTCTGAATACCTAGAGACAGTCGACGCAGATGAATACGTGGTGCTCGGGGGTGATTTTAACTGTACCCTCGAGGCTCGCAAAGACCGGAATGGTCCGGAGCCACACCCGTGTTCTGCGTCGGCCTTGCGGGAGGTCATCACCCGCTACTCCTTGGTAGACGTCTGGCGAGAACAACATCCTGAGGCATCCACTGAGTTCACCCATGTTAGGGTGTTTAGGGGTGAACGGATGTCCTGGTCCCGGATCGACAGGCTGTATATTTCCAGCCACAGCCTGTCACAAGCCCAGTCCAGTGCCATTAGGCTGGCGCCGTTTTCGGACCACAATTGTGCATCCGTGACGGTGACGCTGCTACCTGCAGCACCCTCGGCCGCATATTGGCACTTCAACAATACGTTGTTGGAGGAGAAGGGGTTTGCGACAACGGTCCGAGACTTTTGGATGGCCTGGAGAGGTTGCAGGTCAGACTTTGCCACGTTAGAGCAGTGGTGGGACGTGGGCAAGGTTCATCTGCGCCTCGTGTGTCAGGAGTACACAAAGGGTGCCAGCAGGTGGCGTGATGCTGAGATCGAGGCCCTCAGGGAGGAGGTGCTCGATCTCGAGAAGCGGCTGTCTGTGGCAGGAGACCAATACCTGCAGAGTATGTACGTGGAGAGGAAGTGCACTCTCCGGGACTTGGAAGATCTGAGAGCTCGGGGGGCGTATGTGCGATCCCGCATCAACTTCCTTCGAGAGATGGATCGCGGGTCGCGCCTCTTCTACGCGCTGAAGAAAAAGAGGGGAAACCGTAGACATATCACATGCCTGTTGGCAGAGGACGGTACCCCTCTGACTGACCCGGAGAGCATCCGGGACAGAACCCGGAGATTCTATGTAGATCTTTTCTCTCCGGAGTCCATCCAGCCAGATAAATGCAGGGTCTTATGGGAGGGGCTTCCCACGGTCAGTGAGGATGGAAGGGAGCCGCTTGAGTTACCTTTGACTCTGGCCGAGCTCTCTGAAGCCCTCAGTCTCATGTCCCACGGAAAAGCGCCGGGGCTAGACGGGCTGACTGTGGAGTTCTTCCGGTTTTTCTGGGAGATGCTGGGACCTGATTTCACCGAGGTCCTAGCCGAAGCCCTTGAGATCGGTGAGATGCCACTTTCGTGTCAGCGGGCAATACTGTCTTTGCTGCCGAAGAAGGGGGATCTCCGTCAGATCTCTAATTGGCGACCGGTCTCACTGCTCAGCACGGACTATAAGATCGTAGCCAAAGCGCTTTCGCTGAGGCTCAAGTCCGTGCTGGCAGAGGTGATTCACCCCGACCAGTCCTATACTGTCCCAGGCCGGAGCATTCATGACAACATTTTTCTGGTCCGGGACCTGATGCACTACGCGCAGAGGACTGGTCTATCACTCGCCTTCCTGTCCCTAGATCAGGAGAAGGCGTTTGACAGAGTGGATCACCGTTACCTTATGCAGACCCTGCGGGCGTTTGGCTTTGGCCCACAATTTGTGGGCTTTCTCCAGATGCTTTACGCCTCTGCAGAGTGTCTGGTGAAGATCAACTGGTCCCTGACGGCACCTTTTGTGTTTGGTCGGGGAGTACGTCAAGGGTGCCCCCTGTCTGGGCAACTGTACGCGCTGGCCATTGAGCCCTTCCTCTGCCTACTGAGGAGGAGGCTCACCGGGCTGGTGCTGCGGGAACCCGACATGCGAGTAGTCCTGTCAGCTTATGCCGATGACGTGCTAGATGATCTAGAGCGGGCACAAGCGTGCCAAGAGGTCTACACCGCGGCCTCTTCTGCTCGGATCAACTGGTCCAAGTGCTCCGGCATATTGGTGGGTCCCTTACAGGTGGACTCTTTGCCCCCCACGTTTCGGAATGTCCAACCCCCGAATTTATCAACAAGATCCAGAGGAGGTTGATGGATTTCCTCTGGATGGGGAAGCATTGGGTCTCTGCGGGAGTTGCGTGTCTCCCTTTGGAGGAGGGTGGACAGGGAGTGGTGTGTGTCCGCTCCCAGTTACACACTTTCCGCCTCCAGTACCTGCAGAGATACCTATTCGCAGATCCGTCTCCGCAGTGGTGCCAGCTGGCGACCTTTTTCTTTCGCCAGCTGCGCAATATGAGGTATGACCGGCAACTTTTTTTCATCAGGCCCGAGGGTTTAGGTAGAAACCTCTCGGTGCTGCCGGCATACTACCGGGACTTACTGAAGGCCTGGAAACTGGTCTCCGCGACCAGGAAGGAACAGGCGGCGGGGGTTGATTTCCTCGCTGAGCCCCTGCTGTATAATCCGGCAGTGGGGGCTCGGATGTTGGATTCACCCTCTATTTGCCGCCGGCTAATCCTGGCGCAGGTGACCAGAGTCGGGGATCTCCTGGACTATGAGCGGCAGGACTGGGTAGGAGCAGAGGAGCTCGCGCCCCGTATGGGTCTGCTTACTGCCCGCGTCCCTCGCCATTTGATCCAGGAGATTAAAGATGCCACCCAACCCGACTCACGCACCTTCATCGAGGGGGTTTTGCAGACCGGAGAGCCTTGTCAACCTATCAACTTCAGCTCTCCGGATCTTTGCGTAGAACCCAAACCAAGGCAACCCCCTCGGGCTCCTATCTCCCCAAACCTCAGCAGGTTGGGGGATATGTCCCCGGCATGTTTTCGTGGCATGCCGAGGAAAGTCCTGTATTCTCTGGTGCTCCATATAGTGCACTACCTCGCCCTTGTCACCCGCCCAGATACCATCTGGAGGCGGGTATTTTTTGGGAACGAGGGCGAGAGACCCCGGTGGAGAGAGCTCTATTCAGCTTTGGTTCCACGTCCCGCCGGGGATTTGAGTTGGAGGGTCCTCCACGGTTCACTGAGTACAGGAGAGTATTTGGCACACTTCACGGACTCCCCCGCCGCCTGTCCTTTCTGTGGCGAGCGGGAGTCCGTATTTCACGTTTATTTGAGTTGCGCCAGACTGCAGCCCCTCTTGTCCTTCTTGAGGAGCCTTCTCCTGCAGTTCTGGTTAAACTTCTCTCCTCATCATTTTATTTTTGGGTGCCCAGTGTCCCGAGACAATAAGCCTAGGGATCTCCTAGTCAACCTGCTCCTGGCAGTGGCTAAGGAAGCCATTTACAAGACCAGGAAGCAGCGTTTGGAGAGGGGGGTCCCAACGAACATCGTGGCAGTGTTCCGGGCGCTGGTGCACTCCCGTATTCGGGCAGAGTTCACGTACGCCGAGTCCGCTGGGACGGTTTCGGATTTTGCCTCCCAGTGGGCGTTAGGCGGGGTGCTCTGCTCGGTATCCCCCATCATGGGTTCTTCTGAGTTAACCCTTCTTTTTTAAGTGCATTTTTTTACAGTGCACTTGTTGATTCCCTTATATATTTGTTTGACTGGTTTTTATTTGTTCTACTTGGCAACAAGTAGAATTGCTGTTTCGGCCAATCAGTATTGAACCAGATCAAAATAGTCTGCTTCCCTCAGAAGTGTATGTACAGAGCTCCTAGGCATTGTGGAATCACGTTGTATTCTTCTTTTCATTTGTGTTATTTTGGAGTGAAACTGTGGGGGATTGTGTGTTTTGTAGAGGTTTAAAGGTTGTTTTTTGGGGTTTTTAAAAACCGTTTTTGGTTTTTCACCCAGGGACTGCAGTATTTTTCAACCCAGCACAAGCTGCACTTTGGCTGGCTGGATACTGCAGCTTTCAATCCCTCTCTCCTTTCCCCACCCCTGGTTGTTTAACTGGCTGTTTTACTTCCAATTTCACTTTATTTCCTATTGTTATATTTTGGAGTGAAACTGTGGGGGACTGTGTGTTTTGTAGAGGTTTAAAGGTTGTTTTTTGGGGTTTAAAAACCGTTTTTGTTTTTTCACCCAGGGACTGCAGTGTTTTTTTCAACCCAGCAAAAGCTGCATTTTGGCTGGCTGGAAACTGCAGCTTTCAACCCCTCTCCCCTACCACACCCCTGGTTGTTTTACTTCTATTTTTACTTTATTTCTTAAGCCTGATTCCTTTTCTCACCTGCAATTAAGAGCTCTGTGTCTTTTCTTTAAAGACTTATAAATTGTGTGGCTTATTGCAACAGAGAGAGAGTAATAAGGGGGAAAAAAGAGGAAACTACAGCAGGGTTTAAAAGCTGTCTTTTTTCCCCCCCTCCCTTTGCAGAGAGGTTAATTGGTTCTTAAAAGGACAGTTCCTATTTGCACCTTTCTCTCTAAACATTACCACCTCCCCTGACTAAAAGGCTTAATATTATCATGCCTAAAGGAGGTAGGAGTAGTGTGGCAACGGGGACCACACCCGGATACAGGACACCAAAAACTGTGGCCCCTAGGAGCAACACTCTTAGTCACAGCCCTAGGCCTGGTCCTTCCAGTGCCCTGGCCACGCCTCCCCCAGCGCCTGTTAGCAGCGTGGCCCCTGCGGCCCCAGTTCAAACATGGGCGCAGATAACAGCTGCAGGTGTCGACCCCAGCAACAACAATGCTGGGGCCACGCCCGGTGTGAGCAGGAAGCTTGGGGTGAGATGCCCAATGTCACCTGGCCTGAACATGGAGATCTATGTAAGGGCTGTGGCAGACGTTGTGGGTCCCTCTGCTGTGGTGGCGGCCAGCAAGATGTATGGGAGGGGCATTTTCTTCCTCCGTATGCTGGCTGCCACCCACACCCTGGTGCAGAAAGGCATCAATGTAGGGGGGATCTACATCCCTATAGAACCCATGGAGGGGTTAGGCACAAAGGTCATCCTTTCAAATGTGCCCCCCTTCATCCCAGACAGCCTCTTGCAGTCGCACCTGCAAACCCTGGGAGACATTAAGTCTCCTATAACAAAATTGCCTTTGGGCTGCAGGGATAGGGTGCTGAGGCATGTGCTCTCATTTAGGCGGCAGGTACAACTGCTGCTGCCGAGGAGCACAGAATCTGTGGAGGGTTCCTTTAGGGTGCCCTACGAGGGCATTCAATATATTTTTTTCTATGGCACGGAGGGGGTTAGGTGTTATCTGTGCAAGGAGCTGGGGCACACTCGTAGGAGTTGCCCCAAAGGGAACAGGAATCCCACCTCAGCTCCTGCCAAGACACCCGGTACCGCTGTGCCTACCACAGCGGGACCCTCGAGAGCCCAGGTCCCCCCTGGGACCGTAGGAGATGTCGCTGCCCCATCTCGGGCGGTGACATCTGCACCTCTCCCAAAAGAACAGAGGGAGAAGGTAAAGCCCTCGAGGGCCCAGGTCCCCCCTGGGACCACAGAAGATGTCGCTGCCCCATCTCGGGCGGTGACATCTGAACCTCTCCCTAAAGATCAGAGGGAGAAGGTAAAAGCCACACCACAACAGTCAACCTCTGTTGTCGCTGTCCCCCCCCAAGAACACCTTACCCCCATTGTAAGCACCGTACAGGGTTTCGGGGGAGCAGGAGGAAGCTCCTGCTGGGGAGGCAGCGGCACCCTCTCCTGGGGAATCAATCCCCAGGAAGAGCAAATTTAAAAATAAAAACAAGAGGGCGTTTGAGGAGGTCGAGGTGGGTGAACCGGATTACGTTCACCCGCGGATGTCTCCTAAAGGGAACGGAACATCAGTTCCGCACGAGGTGGCTCCATCTGGCCCACGGGTTGGGATTGACCAGTGTGAGCCGGATCTCATAAATGAACAGCCCCCCCCCCTCGAAGATCTGGAGGGAATGCAAGAGGAGGTACCCGACATCTCTGGGGTGGAAGGCCAAGGTGCTCAACAGCATGAGGCCTTACCCCTAGAAATAGATGTTGGGGAGCCTCCCAACGCCCCTCTGGGTTGGAGAGAATCCCCCGGAGACTTGTGTTTCGGTGAATTTACCCCACCGGACACAAAAAAGATACCTGTCTTCGGGGACCCGGGGGTCGACCGGGATCCCCTTCCGGTTGTACCGCCTTCGGATGACGCAACTAAGGAAAAAAAGCCCCGGTTGGCGTCACCTGAGGAAGGAGATGGGCTAGGACTGACCCCCATGGGTGGGGCTTTGGAGGGTGTTTTGGTGAGCACTTCCGATTACATCTGGGAGTTGTCTGACCTGAACCCTCTTAGTACGGAGTTTTGGGCAGGCACTTTATTGGGAGTGAATGCTGGGATAGACCCTCCCTTTGAGGTCCTTGCTAATGAGTGCCCTCCCATGGTGGGTGAGTGCCCTCCCGCGGATGGTGAGGGCCCTCCCGCGGATGTTGAGGGCCCTACCGCGGATGGTGAGAGCCCTCCCGTGGATGGTGGGGGCCCTCCCGCAGATGGTGGGGGCCCTCCCGCGGATGGTGAGTGCCCTCCCGCAGGTGATGCGAACACCCGTGGCATGTGTGCTTCTGTGGCCCCCAAGGTCTCTCGGGAGACCACTGTCTCTGCCATGTCGCCACCAGCTGCCCCTGAATATCCTGACTCGGGGATGGAGGTGGAGAGCACAGTGGACCCCCTCGTGGAAACACCGAGGAGGGGATCCAATCTAGGGCTGAGAGAGGCCCCCGCAGAGAAGGACGGGGGTCTTGAATTCTCCAGCCAAGAGGAGCCTGGGGAGTTGGGGCTCAGAGGGGAGTCCTCTGGCACCATGGAGTCGGTGGACTCCTCGATCCCCGTTATCCCTGCCCGGGAGCTAGATAGTTTCCTGGATGAAACCCTCTGTAGACACGGACATACGAAGGTGCAGTTGGCCCTTGAGAGGTGGAAGGATGCTTCGGTCATTCTCCACTCTCTCAGAGTATATATCAAGGCTAACCACAAGGCCAAACTTTCCGGGACTATCGAACATGTTCGGATCCTAAAGTTTAACAAAGTGTTGCGAGAGCACGTAAAGGCTTCTCGGGGTATAGTACCCTGTGCGCCTATGGGAAGCAAGACTCTTGATTACCAATGGCTTTGAGCATCGGTACGCTAAACGTAAATGGATGTAAGGACGGGTTACGCATGTTCCAGGTACTCTCCTTTTTACAAAAGGGAAAGTATTCTGTGAGTTTCCTGCAGGAAACCCATACCACTCCAGAGGCTGAAGCCAGCTGGCATCTGGAGTGGCGAGGCAAGGTCTTTTTCAGCCACCTCACTTCGACATCTTGTGGGGTGGTGACCCTGTTCTCCGAATCCTTTCAACCTGAGCTGCTGTTTGCCAAAACTGTTGTTCCAGGTCGCCTGTTGCATCTCAGGGTCCGGCACGAGGACTACACGTTTAATTTCTTGAACGTGTATGCTCCTGCCACCGGACCCCTGAGAAGGCAGTTCTTCGTCAGATTGTCCGAATACCTGGAGACAGTCGACGCGGACGAACACATGGTGCTCAGGGGTGATTTTAACTGCACCCTCGAGGCTCTGAGGGACCGGAATGGTCCGGAGCCACACCCGAGTTCTGCGTCGGCCTTGCGGGAGGTCATCACCCGCTACTCCTTGGTAGACGTCTGGCGAGAACAACATCCCGGGGTATCCACTGAGTTCACCTATGTTAGAGTGTTTAGAGGTGGACGGATATCCTGGTCCCGGATCGATAGGCTGTACATATCCAGCCACAGCCTGTCGCGAGCTCAGTCCAGTACCATTAGGCTAGCGCCGTTTTCGGACCACAATTGTGTGTCCGTGACGGTGGCGCTAATACCAGCAGCGCCCTCGGCCGCCTGTTGGCATTTCAACAATACGTTGTTGGAGGACAAGGGGTTTGCGACGTCGGTCCGAGACTTTTGGATGGCCTGGAGAGGTTGCAGGTCAGACTTTGCCACGTTAGAGCAGTGGTGGGATGTGGGCAAGGTTCATCTGCGCCTTGTTTGTCAAGAGCACACTAAAGGTGCCAGCAGGCGGCGCGATGCTGAGATTGAGACCCTCAGGGAAGAGGTGCTCGATCTCGAGAGGCGGCTGTCTGTGGCAGGAGACCAATTCCTGCAGTGTGCGTACGTGGAGAGGAAGTGCGCTCTCCGGGACTTGGAAGATCGGAGAGCTCGGGGGGCGTATGTGCGATCCCGCATCCACTTCCTTCGGGAAGAGGGTCGCGGGTCGCGGTTCGCGCCTTTTCTACGCGCTGGAGAAAAAGAGGGGAAACCGTAAACATATCACCTGTTTGCTAGCAGAGGACGGTACCCCTCTGACTGACCCGGAGAGCATCCGGGACAGAACCCGGAGGTTTTACGTAGATCTTTTCTCTCCGGAGTCCATCCAGCCGGATGCGTGCAGGGTCTTATGGGAGGGGCTTCCCACGGTCGGCGAGGGTGGAAGAGAGCGGCTTGAGTTACCTTTGACACTGGCCGAGCTCTCTGAAGCTGTTAATCTCATGTCCCACGGAAAAGCGCCGGGGCTTGATGGGCTGACTGTGGAGTTCTTCCAGTTTTTTTGGGAGATGCTGGGACCTGATTTCACCGAGGTCCTGGCCGAAGCCCTGGAGGCTGGTGAGATGCCCCTTTCATGTCGGCGGGCAATACTGTCTCTGCTGCCGAAGAAGGGGGATCTCCGCCAGATCTCTAACTGGCGACCGGTCTCACTGCTCAGCACGGATTATAAGATCGTAGCCAAAGCGCTCTCGCTGAGGCTCAAGTCCGTGCTGGCAGAGGTGATTCACCCCGACCAGTCCTATACTGTCCCGGGCCGGAGCATTCATGACAACATTTTTCTGGTCCGGACCTGCTACACCACACGCAGAGGACTGGTCTGTCACTCGCCCTCCTGTCCCTAGATCAGGAGAAGGCGTTTGACAGGGTGGATCACCGTTACCTCATGCAGACCCTGCGGGAGTTTGGCTTTGGCCCACAATTTGTGGGCTTTCTCCGGATGCTGTACACCTCTGCAGAGTGTCTGGTAAAAATTAATTGGTCCCTGACGGCACCTTTTGTGTTTGGTCGGGGAGTACGTCAGGGGTGTCCCCTGTCTGGGCAACTATACGCGCTGGCCATCGAGCCCTTCCTCTGCCTACTGAGGAGGAGGCTCACCGGGCTGGTGCTGCGGGAGCCCAGCATGCGGGTAGTCCTGTCGGCTTATGCCGATGACGTGCTCCTCGTGGCCCAGGACCTAGATGATCTGGAGCGGGCACAAGCGTGCCAAGAGGTCTACACCGCGGCCTCTTCTGCTCGGATCAACTGGTCCAAGTGCTCCGGCATTTTGGTGGGTCCCTTACAGGTGGACTCTTTGCCCCCCGCGTTTCGTAATATCTCGTGGGGGAGCGATACTCTCAAATATCTGGGAGTCTACCTGTCTGCTGCGGATGACCCAGCCCCAGAAAAATTCAGTGAACTTGAAGAACGAGTCATTGCTCGTCTGGGGTCATGGGTGTATCTGCCGAGAATGCTTTCCGTTAGGGGAAGAACCCTGGTGATCAACCAGCTGGTGGCCAGTCAGCTTTGGCACCGGCTGATGGCCATGGGTCCGCCCCCCGAATTTATCAACAAGATCCATAGGAGATTGATGGATTTTCTCTGGATGGGGAAGCATTTGGTCTCTGCGGGGGTTGCGTGCCTTCCTTTGGAGGAGGGTGGACAGGGAGTGGTGTGTGTCCTCTCCCAGTTACACACTTTCCGCCTCCAATACCTGCAGAGATACCTATTCGCAGATCCGTCTCCGCAGTGGTGCCAGCTGGCGACCAGTTTCTTTCGCCAGCTGTGCAGTATGAGGTATGACCGGCAACTGTTTATCATCAGGCCCGAGGGTTTAGGTAGAAACCTCTCGGAGCTGCCGGCATACTACCGGGACTTATTAAAGGCCTGGAAACTGGTCTCCGCGACCAGGAAGGAACAGGCGGCGGGGGTTGATTTCCTCGCTGAGCCCCTGCTGTATAATCCGGCAGTGGGGGCTCGGATGTTGGATTCACCCTCTATTTGCCGCCGGCTAATCCTGGCGCAGGTGACCAGAGTCGGGGATCTCCTGGACTATGAGCGGCAGGACTGGGTAGGAGCAGAGGAGCTCGCGCCCCGTATGGGTCTGCTTACTGCCCGTGTCCCTCGTCGTTTGATCCGGGAGATTAAAGATGCAATCCACCCCGACTCACGCACCTTCATCGAGGGGGTTTTGCAGACCGGAGAGCCTTGTCAACCTATCAACTTCAGCTCTCCAGATCTTTGCGTGGAACCCAAACCACGGCAACCCCCTCGGGCTCCTATCTCCCCCAACCTCAGCAGGTTGGGGGATATGTCCCCGGCATGTTTCCGCGGCATGCCGAGGAAAGTCCTGTATTCTCTGGTGCTCCATATAGTGCACTACCTCGCCCTTGTCAGCCGCCCAGATACCATCTGGAGGCAGGTATTTCTTGGGAAAGAGGGCGAGAGACCCCGGTGGAGAGAGCTCTATTCAGCTTTGGTTCCCCGTCCCGCCGGGGATTTGAGTTGGAGGGTCCTCCACGGTGCACTGAGCACAGGAGAGTACTTGGCACACTTCACGGACTCCCCCACGCCTGTCCCTTCTGTGGCGAGCGGGAGTCCGTATTCCACATTTATCTGAGCTGCGCCAGACTGCAGCCCCTCTTATCCACCTTGAGGAGTCTTCTTCTGCAGTTCTGGCTGCATTTTTCCCCTCATCTTTTTATTTTTGGGTGCCCAGTGTCCCGAGACAATAAGCCTAGGGATCTCCTAGTCAACCTGCTCCTGGCAGTGTCTAAGGTAGCCATTTACAAGACCAGGAAGCAGCGTTTGGAGAGGGGGGTCCCAACGAATATCGTGGCAGTGTTCCGGGCGCTGGTGCACTCCCGTATTCGGGCAGAGTTCACGTACGCCGAGTCCGCTGGGACGGTTTCGGAGTTTGCCTCCCAGTGGGCGTTAGGCGGAGTGCTCTGCTCGGTATCCCCCATCATGGGTTCTTTTGAGTTAACCCTTCTGTTTTAAGTGCACTTTTTACAGTGCACTTGTTGATTCCCTTATATATTTGTTTGACTGGTTTTTCTTTGTTCTACTTGGCAACAAGTAGAATTGCTGTTTAACTGAATTGGCCGGCTTCGCCGGCCAATCAGTATTGAACCAGATCAAAATAGGCTGGTTCACTTCATTTTCGATTCATCCACTTATCCATCTCTCTGGGAGAAATTGGAAAAATGTTAAAAAAAAAAATAACAGTTCAAGGTCGGGTCTAGACTCCAACTGAAGGCAGAGGGGAGTATTGGATGGCTGTGTTGCGTCAATGACTCATTTAGAAAGCGGAAACCAGCACACGCCGTCAGGAAAAAGTTATTTTACTGTGGGAGCTGGCAAACTAAAATTCGCCACACTTCCATGGCCAATTCATCACTTGTGGCGATTGGCGACAGGGTTGCCCACCTCAGAGCTATAGGTATTGGGTTACGTATATAGGAGGGCTAGGATCCCCAATGGCCTAGTATTACCGAAATAATGAGGAAAGAGGTTCAACAACTGTTAGGAGGGAGCCCAGGTCTTATCACAGTAAAGGAACAAGATATGTGCCTTAGTTCAAGTGTTAAGCAAGGGCACTAATCGAACAACAGTATTCATGTATGTCTGATGTAAAATACAGTGCAACATGTCAATAAATGGATTAATGGTCCCTAAATTTGGGGACACGAATAAATGACAGTTGTTCTATAAACGTTCCTGGCACCCGTTGTTATACAACCTTGTTACCTCCTCACACAGCCGACTGAATTCCAGCACCCTGAGTCAAAGTAAACCATGTGGAATAGCCATATACACACCACACATATGTAACTTCCATAGGAAGTCAGGCAGAGAGGGTTACATTTGGGTGAATTTAGGGATTAGAGTAGGTGCTAGAGGTTTGAGAAGATCTCCTGGATCTCCTCTTACCTCCCACCGTACTTTCAGTGTCTCTTTTGCCAACACCTCCTCCTCCTCCTCTATCGATCTCTCTGTGGGGGTACCCCAGGGCTCTGTTCTGGGACCTCTTCTCTTTTCACACTCTCTCTAGGTGACCTAATGTGAGGATGCGGGGATCGCGGCGCTCACAGCGCAACCCCTCCTCCCCTCCGAATGCCCCGCTGCCGTGAGACGGCTTCCTCACCTCGCTCAACATGCTCCCGCTATGCGGGGGTGCCCCCCTCGTTCCCGGCGGGCCGGCGCTGCCCCGCGGTCTCTCAGGGCTCTGGCAGTTCCCTCTGGTCCCGGGCACGCACTCTCCGACTTTACAGAGCGCGCACCGGGCAAGGATAATGTATTCACTGCACTAGCAGTGAGACCACGCCCCCAATTCTCACTAAGGCTGCCACTTAACCCTAAAGCTCCCCACCTGGCTGCCTATCATAGGAACCAATCCAGGACAGCTCCTCATATTCCTCCAGGACAGCCTCCGTTCCCTATTGGTCAGCCGCAATATATAGTACCTGTCTTGCCTCTCTCACATTGCTCGACATAGTCTCTGCTTGCGGACGTCTATTCTGGCTCTCCCTTTGCTCTTCGTTTACTCAGGTTGCCACCCGGCTTGGCGGACGTCCCTCTCTGGCTCTGAACCACGCCTCCCACTTGACCTTGCTGCTTCTCTCATCCCTCGACCATAGCTTGGACCTCAACCTCCCGGATCTCTCTCTCCCTGACCTTGGCTAACGGCAACGACTTTGTCTCTTCGGTGCCGGTACCGGCAAGTATTGCTACACCTACTCCCACCTGGCCTGGCAATGCCAGAACACCACACTCCGGACACGCTCCTTCTGCTAAGGGTGCGTGCACATATACGTCCCCACCTCAGTATAAGGGACGAGTCTGGTCTGCGGGCAGCACCGGCGTAACATTATGTCAAGCCCACAAGACGCAGACCAGACTGACATGGCCTCCATGATGACCCCAGGCCCGAAGATCCCGGCACCTAAACCGTACGCGGGGGATCCGCACGCCTGTTGCGGTTTTCTCAATCAATGCAAGATTCAGTTTGAGATGGCCCGCAGCAGTATTCCACTGGTCGTAAGAAGGTGGCATATGTGTACAGCCTACTCACAGGGAATGCGCTGACATGGGCCTCCCCGATTTGGGAACTACGTCCCAAAATCACCCGTGACTACCCGGCCTTTAGACGAGACTTTCTTCGATACCCCCGCACGCCAAGAAACTGCCTCTGACTCTTTGCTTCAGCTTTCTCAGGGACGTCGTCCCGTGGCCCGGTACGCCTTGGAGTTCAAGACCATAGCAGCTGAGACATGATGGGACCAGGAGGCTTTAGTCTCAGTCTTCTGGCGGGGCTTAACGGATTCTGTGAAGGACGAGCTCGCCTCACAACCCAGGCTGGGCTTCTGGAGGAACTCATCTCCCAAGCCATTCGAGTGGATCAGCGCCTTCAGGTACGCCGCGCTCAGAGCCAGCATCCCTGATTTATGCCCTTCCGTGCTCCTTTTCCCAAGTTCTCTTCAACCACAGGACCTGCCGTCTCCCCGCTGCCCAGTCTGGAGCCGATGCAACTTGGAGTCCAGCGTCCTCGGGAACCGATACGACAAGCTCGCCAAGCCGGTGGGTTATGTTACTACTGCGGATCCTCCGAGCATCTGGTCTGTGAATGTCCACTACGCCCGGGAAACGACCAAACCCAGTGAGTACGAAGGGGCTCTCCCTGGGTGCTAAATCTCCTTGTCCCCTTTCCAGGAAGGAACTTCCCAAAAAGTTACTAATCCCGTCTCCCTCTCGGGTCCTACCTTCCGCACCTCCACTGCGGCATTTATCGATTCCGGCGCGGGAGGAAATTTCGTGGACCAAACCTTCTCTGAACAGAACCAGATTCCACTCGTTAGGAAGAAGTCTCCCATTGCCTTGGTCGGGATCGACGGCCGTCCACTCACCCCGGCATACATTTCCTTGGAGACTTGCCCCCTCACCCTTTCCTCTCATTCCCACAAGGAGACCCTGGCCTTTGATGTTATCCATGCTCCCGGAACACCAGTCACCCTTGGTTTACCTCGGTTGCAAAAGCACAATCCTCACATCAACTGGACATCCCAAGATCCCATTATCTGGAGGTCAAGGTCAGAGGAGTCATCTTCACCAGCTGTACTTCTGACTCAACTGCTGGCCAATACATCCAACCCTAAGGGAGATTTACCCGCCCCGTATGCTGATTTTCTGGATGTCTTCAGCAAATCTCAATCCGAACTACTACCCCCTCACAGATCATATGATTGTCCAATAGACTTGGTACCTGGATACATATTTCCCAACTTGAAGCGTGGCTTTATACGGCATTCCAATTCTACCGCGGGGGCTGGATTATTTTTCGTCAAAAAGGACGGTACTCTCAGACCGTGTATAGACTACCGGGGACTGAACCGCATTACGGTGAAGAACCGTTACCCACTTCCACTCATCTCTGAATGAGAACCGATTGTTTGCCAAGATGGAGAAATGTCTCTTTCACCCGTCTACCACCTCTTTTCTTGGGTATATTATTTCCAACACGGGATTGGCCACGGATCCTGAGAAACTTAAAGCCGTTGTGGATTGGCCGCAACCCGACTCCCTCAAGTCTATTCAGCGGTTTCTAGGGTTTTCCAATTATTACCGGAAGTTTATTCGTAACTTCTCCACCATCATCGCTCCGATCACGGCACTGACCCAAAAAGGAGCTGATCCTTCGTCTTGGTCTCCTGAGGCAGTCACAGCTTTCGAAACATTGAAACAAGCATTTGTCTCAGCTCCCATCCTCCGACACACGAACACCAATTTTTCATTCACCCTAGAGGTTGACGCTTCGGACTGCGGGGCCGGCGCAGTCCTATTCCAGAGATTTTCTCCCCAGGATAAACTTCACCCTTGCGGTTTTTTCTCTAAGAAGTTTTCCCCAGCTGAGGAACTATGACGTGGGCAATAGGGAACTTTTGGCTGTCAAGTTGGCCCTTCAGGAATGGAGGCATCTGTTGGAGGGGTCAAAAGAGCCGTTCACTATTCTCACGGACCACAAAAATCTTTAATACATCAAGAATGCTTGCCGCTTAGGCCCCCGCCAAGCCCACTGGTCGTTGTTTTTCTCCAGGTTTAATTTTATTTTGTCCTACATTCCCGGCACTAAGAACGTCAAGGCGGATGCTCTCTCTAGACAATATTCTTCTGAAAAGAGACCGGAGAAAACTACCTAGTCTATCCTTCCCAAGCAAAAGATCCTCACGGTCGCTGCATTCAAGAATCTTGAGAAGATCATCAAGTCTCAAAGACACATCCAGTGAAACCGATACACGGTACAGTGCCTAAATATATATGTATAGATATCTATTAAATAAAATGGTCTTTTAGTTTAACATTTTGGGGACCCTTGGGATGTGGTCTGCCGTGTAGTGGCTCAGGGGCTTACAACACTTTGGCCAAAATGTTAAACTAAAAGACCATTTATTTAATAGATATCTTTACATATATATTTAGGCACTGTACCGTGTATAGGTTTCACTGGATGTGCACTGAGCTCTGTCTGTGTTTCATGTTCTGTCGCTGGTTTTAAATATATATCGCCAAGCTCAGTAGCACTCCTCTGTGACACCTATATGCTTATATATATGTTGTGGTTATTTTGGGGGTTCAATATGAGCTTGCAGGTGTCCTGTATGTCTTCAATTACCTCAAAGCATGAGAATTCCTAATGTTTTTTACACATGTCTTCTCAAACCGTTCATTTCCAGTCCACTCTTTCCGGACCACACTCTGAGACCAGACCCAGTTATCATACAGGGCAATGAAGAGTATGAGGTCCAAGCCATACTGGATTCCCGCCTCTCGAGAGGTAAGGTTCAATTCTTGGTCCATTGGAAGGGCTTTGGACCCGAAGAGAGATCATGGGTATCTCTTAAAGACATTCATGCACCTGGGTTTCTCAAACGTTTCCGAAAGAAGTTTCCGTCCAAACCATGGGAGGATTGTCCTGAGGCCGACACTGAAGGGGGGGGGGTACTGTGACGATGCAGGGATCACGGCGCTCACAGCGCGACCCCTCCTCACCTCCAAATGCCCCGCTGCCGTGAGACAGCTTCCTCACCTCGCTCAACCTGCTCCCGCTGTGTGGGGGCGCCCCCCTCGTTCCAGGCGGGTCGGCGCTGCCCCGCGGTCTCTCAGGGCTCTGGCAGTTCCCTCTGGTCCCGGGCGGGCACTCTCCGACTTTACAGAGCGTGCACCGGGCAAGGATAATTTATTCACTGCACTAGCAGTGAAACCACGCCCCCAATTCTCACTAAGGCTGCCACTTAACCCTAAAGCTCCCCACCTGGCTGCATATTATAGGAACCAATCCAGGACAGCTCCTCATGTTCCTCCGTTCCCTATTGGTCAGCCGCAATATATAGTACCTGTCTTGCCTCTCTCACATTGCTCGACATAGTCTCTGCTTGCGGACGTCTATTCTGGCTCTCCCTTTGCTCTTCGTTTATTTAGGTTGCGACCCGGCTTGGCGGACTTCCCTCTCTGGCTCTGGACCCCGGCTCCCACTTGACCTTGCTGCTTCTCTCATCCCTCGACCACAGCTTGGACCTCGACCTTCCGGATCTCTCTCTCCCTGACCTTGGCTAACGGCAACGACTTCGTCTCTTCTGTACCGGTACCGGCAAATATTGCTACACCTACTCCCACCTGGCCTGGCAACGCCAAAACATCACACTCCGGACACGCTCCTTCTGCTAAGGGTGCGTGCACATATACGTCCCCACCTCAGTATAAGGGATGAGTCTGGTCTGCGGGCAGCACCGGCGTAACACCTAATCACATATCTTGGGTTCAAATATCACCTCTATGGTGACGACACACAAATTTACTTTTCAACCCCTGACCTTACACTTGCTGTACAGGCTAAAGTTTCTGAATGTCTCTCTGCTATATCATCCTGGATGGCCCTCCGCCAACTTAAACTTAATATGTCAAAAACAGAGCTCATCAGATTTCATCCCAAACCTGGCCCCACTACCTCCTTCCACATTACTGATGGAAGTACTATCATGTACCCGGTAGCACAAGCACGCTGCCTAGGGGTCACACTCGACTCCTCTCTCACATTCTCCTCTCACAATGAAAAGGTACCTAAAACCTGTTGTTTTTTTCCCTCTGCAATATTACAAAGATACGCCCTTTCCTCTGTTGCTCGACTGCTAAAACTCTGACACAGACCCTTATTCTCTCTCGTCTTGATTACTGTAACCTCCTGCTATCTGGCCTTCCTGTCTCCCCTCTTTCCTAAATCTGTCTAGGCGTCTCTCCTGCTGAAATCCCTCTCCTGGCTTCCTAGCAAATCCCGTATCTCACACTCCATTCTTCTCCTCACTTTTAAAGCTTTACACTGTTCTACTCCTCCTTACATCTCAGCCCTAATTTCTCGCTATGCACCATCCCGACTCTTGTGTTCTGCTCAGACATCTTCTTTCTACCCCTTTTGTATCTAAAGCCCTCTCCCACCTTAAACCTTTTTCACTGACTGCCCCACACCTCTGGAATGCCATCCCCTTAATATCCAACTAGCACCCTCTCTATCCACCTTTAAGACCCAGCTTAAAACATACCTGCTTAAGAAGCATATGTGTAGCAACATGGCTGATAATTTACACCTCATGCATAAACCGTGGCCCCTTGCAGACGCACTTACCAGAACGCCCTCTTACAGTCTGTGTACGTTCTTCCTACCAACCAAATAGATTGTAAGCTCTTCGGAGCAGGGACTCCTTTTCCTGTTACTTTTATGTCTGAAGCTCTTCTTCCCTTTATGTGTTATTTGTAATTTATATGATTGTCACTTGTATTACTGCGCTGAAGCGCTATTTACATTAATGGCGCTATATAAATAAAGACATACATACACGATGGGAGAGAATGGGGTAAAGAGGTCAAGGGGGAGAGGGAGAAAAGGAGATCCCTGACGACACATGTGACAGTGGAAAATTGAGGAAGACACGAGGAGAGTTAGGAAGAGGTGGCGAATATGATGAGGATACGGAGGGGATGCCGTGCAAAATGGAATCCACCTTTGTCTTAAAATAGTCAGCAAAGTCCTGAGGTGAAATGGAGAAAGAAAAACAGGTAACAGACAGTGGTCTGAGTAACGAGTCAAAGACAGAGAAGAGGTGGCATAGGATAGACGTGCGAGTATTGATTAGTGAAGAAAAGTAGGGTTGTTTAGCCTGGGAAAGGGCTGAGTTGAAACAGGATAGGATACATTTGTCGTGAAGGAAGTCTGTGAGAGTGTGAGATTTCCTCCTGAGGTGTTCAGAGGAGTGAGTGCAGGAACACAGCATGCGCGTGTGACAGTTTAGCCATGGTCTGGGGTTAGAAGGACAGGGAAAAAAGAGGGATCAAGAGAAGAGAAGAGGATAGGACCGAGTTGTAGTTAATGACCAGGTTGTCCGAGTCTGGAGCAGAGAGGAGAGGGGGGAGCGCAAGTGGAATCAAGAGCTGCTAGGTTAATGTAGCAGACGTCTCTGCAGAAATGAGGGATAGATGGAGGTGGAGAAAGGGAGAAGTGGGCGAGAGAAAATGAGATCGTGGTCAGAGAGCGGAAAGGGTAAAATAGAGAAATCAGAGAGAGAACAGGTTTTTGCCGAAAACCAGATCTAGGTTGTGGCCATCTTTGTGGGTGCTGGCTGCAATCCATGGGTGAAGGCCAAAAGAAGAGGTTAGAGAAAGCAGGAAGCCCAAGGCAGAGAGGAGTAATCAATATGGCAGTTGACGTTCTAAAGGAGACAAACAGGGGAGTTTGAGGAGAGAAAAGATGAGAGCCAGGATTCAAAGTGAGAAACACAGAAGTGGGATGAGTAGAGGTAGGTGGGCGATAGATGAGAACCACATGGAGAGGAAGAGGAGAAAACAAGTTGACAGTGTGAGCCTCAAAGGAAGGAAAAGAGAGGGAGAGGTTTGGTAATGGGGAGGATGGGTTTGGTAATGACATATTGAGGAGAGGAGCCCCACGCCTCCACCCCTGCCATCGGGTCGTTGAGTGTGGGAGAAAGAAAGGCCACCATAAGAGAGGGCAGCTTCCAGTCAGACTGAGTGAGCCAAGTCTCGGTTGTAGCAAAGAGGAGCAGAGAGTGAGAAAGAAGTTGTGTACAGTGAAGAACTTGTTAGAAAGGGAGCGAGCATTCCAAAGGGCACAGGAGAGAGGAGAGAGTTTGACGGGGATGGGATAGAGGGGTTCACAACAGGAGGAGTAGAAGTAGTATGTGGGAAGCGAAGATGCGTGCATGTACAAATAAGGCATGGACAAGAATTGGGAGAGATCTCCCCAGAAGCAAGAAGTAGAAGCATGGAAAGAGATTGTGTGAGGATTTATAGGGGTATTTTAGTGCAGGGGGTATAGCTGTGTAGTGTCAAAGGGCGCAGATAGGAAATGAGTTCATGTGAGAAGGAAGGAGAGATGGAGATATATGAATCGAGTTAGAGGAATAAAGAGGCTGGTCGAAAGCAAAGTGTAAATATAAATTGCAGAGGGGCCATGGCAGTGGTAGTAGTGATAGTTTAGTGTTGAGAGGTGGGTGAGGACTGGGTAGTGAAAATTAAGTCAGGATAAGGTAAAGTGAAAGCTGTGAGAAATGCAATATATGAACAGAGGGGGCTCTAGTGTGAAGAGAGCGGTGTCCAAACATGCATCTTGCTTGCATCTTTGTAAATTAAAATCCAAATAGTTTAATAAATTAAATGAATTAAAGTCCCAATGTTTAATAAATGTAGACCATTTTTACAGGTCAGTAACACTACTTTTTTCAGCCACTTTGACCATTGCTTGTAGGTGTTGTGTCTAGAAGCCACAGTATTTGGTGGTCTGGTTTATAAAGGGGTCTATGGATCAAAGCGTATTTATTTGAGTACGGTTAAATGGCCATGCCATCATACGTACTGTCATGTGAAAAAGAAAGTACACCCTCTTTGAATTCCATGGTTTTACATATCAGGACATAATAACAATCATCTGTTCCTTAGCAGGTCTTAAAATTAGGTAAATACAACCTCAGATGAACAACAACACATGACATATTACACCGTGTCATGATTTAACAAAAATAAAGCCAAAATGGAGAAGCCATGTGTGAAAAACTAAGTACACCCTTACTGCTTCCATAGGAATTAAGATGCTAAGTAGCAGACAGGTGTTGCTAATCAAATGCTCTTTCATCAGCAAGTGTGATCACCTCTATAAAAGCCGACGTTTAAGCAGTTTGCTGGTCTGAAGCATTCGGGTGTGTGTTACCACAATGCCAAGGAGGAAAGACATGAGCAATGATCTTAGAAAAGCAATTGTTGCTGCCCATCAATTTGGGAAGGGTTATAAGGCCATTCCCAAACAATTTAAAGTCCATCATTATACAGTGAGAAAGATTATTCAAAAATGGAAAACATTCAATAAAGTTGCCAATCTTCCCAGGAGTGGACATCCCAGCAAATTCACCCCAAGGCCAGACCGTGCAATGCTCAGAGAAATTGCAAAATACCCAAGAGTTACATCTCAGACTCTACAGGCTTCTACAGGCTTCAGTTAGCATGTTAAATGTTAAAGTTCATGACAGTACAATTAGAAAAAGACTGAACAAGTATGGTTTGTTTGGAAGGGTTGCCAGGAGAAAGCCTCTTCTCTCTAAAAAGAACATGGCAGATGTTTGGCCATTATGCACAGCGCCACATTTGGTGAAAAACAAACACAGCATATCAGCACAAACACCTCATACCAACTGTCAAGCACGGTGGTGGAGGGGTGATGATTTGGGCTGTTTTTTGCAGCCACAGGACCTGGGAACATTGCAGTCATTGAGTCGACCATGAACTCCTCTGTATACCAAAGTATTCTAGAGTCAAATGTGAGGCCATCTGTCCGGCAGCTAATGCTTGTCCGAAATTGGGTCATGCAACAGGACAATGATCCCAAGCATACAAGCAAATCTACAACAGAATGACTGAAAAAGAAAAGAATCAAGGTGTTGCAATGGCCCAGTCAAAGTCCAGACCTCAACCCGACTGAAATGCTGTGGCTGGATCTTAAGAGAGCTGTGCATAAACAAATGCCCACAAACCTCAATGAACTGAAACAACATTGTAAAGAAGAGTGGGCCAAAATGCCTCCACAACGATGTGAGAGACTGATAAAGTCATACAGAAAACAATTACTTCAAGTTATTGCTGCTAAAGGTGGTTCTATAAGCCATTGAATCATAAGGTGTACTTAGATTTTCACGCATGGCTTCTCCATTTTGGCTTTATTTTTGTTAAATAAATCATGACACGGTGTAATATGTCATGTGTTGTTGTTCATGAGGTTGTATTTACCTAATTTTAAGACCTGCTAAGGAACAGATGATTGTTATTATGTCCTGATATGTAAAACCATAGAATTCAAAGAGGGTGCACTTTCTTTTTCACGACTGTATGCTTGACATTGTGGAACATGGATGAGAAGGGAATACAAACTTAATTTCTCTATAAAAGTATTTTTTTCACTTTATTGATTGAGCTGTTTATGATGTTCTGAGGAAGGATTGTGAGGTGAGTAGAAACGTCGACTTTGCACCTGGTCAAGTTGTCCAATCAAACATTTTTTTATAGGAGTGCCTTGTTTCTTGAAAAGGATTCAAGTATACTGTAAGAAGATAGTTTAACAGCATATCGCATATGGGAGCCTAGGAAGCAGCTAGTCATTCTATAAAACTCTTCCCATATCACAAGCTGACAAACACGGGGCAAATTAATAGCAAAGTGTTCCGTTGCATGGACAGCAACAGACGCAGAATGGAAATTCCTACATTTTAACAACAAATTGTTTAGATACATAGTTCTATAGTGACGGTGAACATGTGACAGCTTGATCTATGCCAACACGCCGGCTGTCTCATCTTCTCACTGCCCTCCTTGTCTGTCCTAACAGAGGTAAAATTAGGAGGATTAGGGAAACTGAGTGCTAGGGTGTAAGGGGTGGGGGTTGAGGGAGAGAAGCTGAAACCACCCACAGCTCAAAGAATTTGTAAACATCATGAGCTGACACTTGGGAGGCGTTTGAGTTCCTCTGGCTGCTCCTTTTTTGTCTGTTCGCACTATGTGTGCAGTTAGTGCTCGCACGGAGAAAGCCGCCCTTTCGCCCCCTCCCATTATTGGCTCTAAAGGGACAGGGTGGGATAGAGGTAAAGACAACATTTGATATACATGTAACCCTCCTTACCCGACACTAAAGGAGGTCCATCAAATTTGTTATATACAATGGCAGGGCTCGGTCTCTCAGGCCTTTGCAGGGTGCTGGGTAGGTGCAGGCTGGGCGTGGATAAGCAGATAGGAAAAAGATGGGTGCCAGGAACTTTTATTAAAACAAAAGGTGCTTTTATTGATATACGATGCATCTGCACAGAACTTGTGGAAAACTATAGTATTCTGGACTTCCTCCCCTGACAGTTCTCACTCCTATTCAGGGGAGGTACATACTGTAACTTGAGGGCCCATCATAAAGCATATAGTGGGGACCGCTTGCAGGGAGGCTATGATGGAGTAAGAGCCCTGCTGGACTAGTGGATCCATATAAAGTATGAATACAGGCTGCAGCATCGGCAACTCCCTGCGGACGGTGGTGGTCAGACTGCGGTAGGGGCATTTAACCCCTTGCAGAACGAGTAGTTCCCAAAGAGGGGGCTACATACAAATACTCCCCCATTCAGAGGCCCAGAAGAAATATCATTTTTTTTATATTAATTTCCAGAAAAACCAAAGCAACAAAATGTGATGAAAGCACAGTTACATTGTTTTAAAGAAGCCAATTAGATTGTTAAATTATTTACAAAAGGCTGTTTTCTCGCCAGCTACGTGGCATTGTACCTATAACTATATCTTCATACGGACCCCCCAGGTACGAGCCAATTAATGGAACACCCAACAACTAAGAAGTAACGTCATAAGATATCCTGTCCCGGATTACTAATGCCCAAAAGAGTGGGCTGGTATAACCAGCGGAGTCAGACTGAACAACTATTTTGTAAGTGCAAAATTGATTGGTTCCCTCCGTCATTTATAGATGCCGATCCCCACTGCAAGCACTCAATGCACCAACTCGCCATTACACACACAGTCACCCTGATCCTTACACACACAGTCACCCTGATCCTTACACACACAGTCACCCTGATCCTTACACACACAGTCACCCTGATCCTTACACACACAGTCACCCTGATCCTTACACACACAGTCACCCTGATCCTTACACACACAGTCACCCTGATCCTTACACACACAGTCACCCTGATCCTTACACACACAGTCACCCTGATCCTTACACAGACAGTGATACACATATTCTAAAATCAGCCACACTTATATATACAATGGACACGTCTTTGCCCACGCACACATGTCCAGATGATACTCCCACATGCCAAAGTACTAGTATGTATTGCTGAAATTGTATGCCCAAACTTCTTCACGTATATTTGTGCTACGCCCCTGATAACCATATATCTAACCATCCCACACACAGCTGGACTAGCAAATTCCTACACAACCCCAAGTAAACTTTACCCATATGTTGCTGCCCCCTCTGGCAGGGAAATGGGTGTAATGTTCTATGAGCAGCCCCGAAAAGGTTCACAATACCCCCGTTACTGCGCTGCAGGGTATCAATGCCCTGCAGAGACACGCCAGAAACACACTCATGCTCGGCACGTTTCAATGCGGTAACCTTTATTGCAGCTGTTACCATATAAATCTGTATTTCTCTTCTCTTTTGTACAAACTCCTGGCCTCGGTCCCCGGCACGGCCCCGTTTAAGAAATATGTTAAAAATAACACACAAAAGAAAAATTGGCTCCACATTAACCCCTGCGCTGCCGAATTCTTGCCGGTGTTCTCCTGGCATATCTATGGGGAGTGGATGGAGGTAGGAAGGGAGGTATTTACTGCGGCCCCGAACAGTCGCTCTGGAGTCGTTGTGGCTAAGCATAGGGTCGGGATTACTGAGCCCAAACAGTGTTTCCATCTTCTCTTCTAACGTTCACCTACAGAATCTGCTGCAAGTTGCTTTGTGAGGGTACGTAGTGAGACCTCTGCCAATTCAGATCTCTTCAGCAGTGATGGGGTTAATTCCCTGTCATGCACTGCAGGCCTCTAGGATTAAGTCGTGTGCAATGCTCTGCAGACCTCTGAGGTTTATTCCGTAATGTTCTGCAGGCCTCTGGGACTGATTCGTGTGCAAAGCTCTGCAGGCTCCCTTTGGGCTGGGACCTCCCAGATGTGCTTGTCAGGTTGTTCAGCAGCGAAAGGGTTAATTCCCTGCAACCTCTCTACATCTAGAGCAGCAGATGTGATGGGGGGAGGGCAGCAGCGCAGTCCCCTTCTGATGCCACTGACCCCAAAGTCCAGCCCCATGACAGGTTGATAGCAGCTTAGGTTCCACAGGACCCCACATTACATAGTCCCAGGCTGAGAGACTGGGACATGAAGACCCTTCTGTCCACTGGCTGAAAGGAGAAGAGAGAAATGGGGGGGTGAGAGAGAGAGAGAGAGAGAGAGAGAGAGAGAGAGAGAGAGAGAGAGAGAGAGAGAGAGAGAGAGAGAGAGAGAGAGAGAGAGAGAGAGAGAGAGAGAGAGAGAGAGAGAGAGAGAGAGAGAGAGAGAGAGAGAGAGAAATAGGGAGGGAGATGGTGAGAGAGAGAGAGAGAAATAGGGAGGGAGATGGTGGGAAGGGGGAGAGACAGAGATGGTGGGAAGGGGGAGAGACAGAGATGGTGGGAAGGGGGAGAGACAGAGATGGGGGGAGAAGGGGCGAAAGGAAGGGGAGAGGGAGAGAGTAAGAAAGGGAGTGGTAGGAGACAGACAGATAAAGACTGATTAGTAAAATATCTACACAGATAGGCTATAACGCAAGGGCATACAAGCATATAAATGTGTGCACTATCATTATACATCTTAATATATACATTCGAAAGTTGTGGGGTTGAAACGACATGTGGTGAATCTGATTGGTCCAGCCTTTGGCCAATCAGATTGGTGGGTCTATGACGTCACCCAACTGCACACACACACACACACACACACACACACACACACACACACACACACACACACACACACACACACCACCTCCCGTCCAAACCGCCGCCTCACACCCCTGCGCCTCCAGCCTCCCCTCCACACAGCACCACACACACCACCTCCCGCCTCCCCTCCCTCACCCCGGTGCCTCCCGCCGCAACCGTCCAGGACCAAGCGGCGGAACGGACGGCCGGGAGGGGGCAGTCCACCCCCCCTCACCCGTACCACACCACCCCAATCACCCGTAGGGTGCGGCGCCGCACGGAACTGCGGTGGGGCGGGGCCTGCCGCTTGGTCCCGGCCGGTTGCGGCGGGAGGCACCGGGGTGAGGGAGAGGAGGCGGGAGGCACCGAGGTGAGGGAGGGGAGGCGGGAGGTGGTGTGTGTGGTGCTGTGTGGAGGGGAGGCTGAAGGCGCAGGGGTGTGAGGCGGCGGTTTGGGCGGGAGGTGGTGTGTGTGTGGCAGTTGGGTGAGGCGGCAGTTGGGTGACGTCATAGACCCACCAATCTGATTGGCCAGAGGCTGGACCAATCTGATTGGCCAGATGTTGTTTCAACCCCACAACTTTCGAATTTATATATTGATATTGATATATATATATATATATATATATATATATATATATATATATATATATATACTTATTAAGGTTATGGTGGGTAAAAAAAAGTGACAAAAACCCTCCACAGTAAAGCATATAGCAACTGTAAATATTACTGTATATTCATTTGGATGTCTTAGACAGGTCTGCAACCCTGTCTTTCACCATTATCGCCCAGCACACAGCACTTCCAATGGAGCAAGAGATTCTGGGAAATGACATGCAAATGAGCACACAGTGCCACCTTTTATCTCAAGCTTGCTTAAAAGCTGTGTCTAAAGCAGTATGCATTGGCTAAGGGTTATTCATGTAATGTGAGCTTGAGATAAAAGGTGGCACTGTGTGCTCATTTGCATGTCATTTCCCAGAATCTCTTGCTCCATTGGAAGTGCTGTGTGCTGGGCGATAATGGTGAAAGACAGGGTTAGAGCCCTGTGTAAGACATGCAAATGAATACTGCTGCGGCCAAGTTTATTCGAGCATTTGCCCGTTCTTGGCCGCAGCAGTAGCCTGGCGCGCGCCCGAGTGTGACGGGCGCGCGCCGAAGCAGCGGAAGAGCGCCCTCCGATCGGGGCGCTCTCCCTACCGCTACCGGGTCCGCCGGGTCCCCCGGAACCCCCTGCCGCCGTCCCGCAGACCGTGGGACACCAGGGCTCCCTCGGGGAGCCCTGGACGCGCGTGCAGGGGGCGCAGGCTCCCGAAGACGCGTGACCGCGCGTCACGCCGAGGGGCGGCCACTAGCAAGCCGGGAAATCTCCCGGCTTGCGGTACCGGCCACACTTTAATAAAGTGTGTCGGTAGTGTATACAGTAATATTTACAGTTGCTATATATATATATATCTCATATATATATATAGATAATATAGCAATTGTAAATATTACTGTATATTCATTTGCATGTCTTACACAGGGCTCTAACCCTGTCTTTCACCATTATCGCCCAGCACACAGCACTTCCACTTTATATATATATATATACACATTTTTATATATTTTTATATATATATATATATGTCAGTAAGCCAACCTCACACTGATGAGACCCATCAAGGTTGAAACATGTCTGTGAGTGGGTTAACTGACTTTGCATCTCCCAAGTCCTTGCTTAAAAGCTGTGTTTAAAGCAGCATGCATTGACTAAGGGTTGCTCATGTAATGTGAGCATGAGATAAAAAGTGGCACTGTGTGCTCATTTGCATGTCATTTCCCAGAATCCCTTGCTGCAGTGGAAGTGCTGTTTGCTTGGTGATAATGGTGAAAGACAGGGTTGCAGACCTGTCTAAGACATGCAAATGAATATACAGGAATATTTACAGTTGCTATATATGTATATATGTATATGTATATATATATATGTATATATATATATATACACATGTATGTATATATATATACATATATATATATATATATATATATATATACATACATGTGTATACAGTATATATATATATATATATATATATATATATATATATACATACATATATACGTGTGTATATATATGTATATATATATATAAATAAATATGTATGTGTATATATATATATAAATATATATATATAAATATATATATAAATATGTATGTGTATATATATAAATATGTATGTGTATATCTATCTATATATATATATATATATATATATATATATATATATATATATATATATATATATATATATATATATATATATATACGTATACACATACACATACACATACATACACACACACACATTATTAAGTTATGGTGGGTGAAAAAGGCGACAAAAAACCTCCAACGTTACCATATAGCCAATAAAGAATATCACTTGTAAGCCCATTCACATGTCTTAGACAGGTCTGCAACACTGCCTTTCAACCATTATCACCTCGCATACAGTGCTCCCCTGCAGCAAGGGATTCTGGGAAATGACATGCAAATGAGCACACAATGTGTCACCTTTTGCTTGGATATGGATATATATATATATACGGCCCTGAGGAAGGTCTCCCTGAGAGACCGAAACGTTGGCTTTCGTGTATCTGTTCATTTCAATACAGATTATTTTGGATTACACCTCATTGGTTGCTGTCTCTTTACTGGTCTTTGGGCTGGTTCGTATGATATGTGGATCCCTATGGGACTAGCAACTGCCTTTTGCCTTACATTAGAGTGCTGACTGCTTGCTTTATGTATATATATATATTGTTTACACAAAGTATAACTTTTTAATCTCACACTACTTTATGTATTTATCCCATTTTTGCCTCCAATGTCTAGCTTATCTATCTATCTACATTTACACACATCCACGTACTGTAGGGTCTAAGACTTGATATAACATGGGGGAACCCAAAACATTTGCCCCCTTCATCTGTTACACGCAGCCTCACCTAGTCTGTATTTGTCTTTGGCCTCTGCTCGCTCTTTTGCATCGAAATACCAGACGGTAATGGCGTACCTAGGGGAGGAAGCAGAGAGTGAGCTGGTGCTGCACAGAGTGAGCTGGTGCTGCACAGAGTGAGCTGGTGCTGCACAGAGTGAGCTGGTGCTGCACAGAGTGAGCTGGTGCTGCACAGAGTGAGCTGGTGCTGCACAGAGTGAGCTGGTGCTGCACAGAGTGAGCTGGTGCTGCACAGAGTGAGCTGGTGCTGCACAGTGGGAGCTGCTGTCTGGAACTTGATGCAGAACAACTTTCTCTTGTAATATGCAAACCCAAGTACCACTAATTCTAATATGCAAACCCAAGTACCACTAATTCTAATATACAAATCCAAGTACCTGTACCACTAATTCTAATATAAAAACCCAAGTACCACTAATTCTAATATACAGTACAAACCCAAGTACCACTAATTCTAATATACAGTACAAACCCAAGTACCACTAATTCTAATATACAGTACAAACCCAAGTACCACTAATTCTAATATACAAACCCAAGTACCACTAATTCTAATATACAGTACAAACCCAAGTACCCCTAATTCTAATATACAGTACAAACCCAAGTACCACTAATTCTAATATACAAACCCAAGTACCACTAATTCTAATATACAGTACAAACCCAAGTACCCCTAATTCTAATATACAGTACAAACCCAAGTACCACTAATTCTAATATACAAACCCAAGTACCACTAATTCTAATATACAGTACAAACCCAAGTACCCCTAATTCTAATATACAAACCCAAGTACCACTAATTCTAATATACAAACCCAAGTACCACTAATTCTAATATACAAACCCAAATACAAATACATTTTTTTATACACACCCTGCACTACGTTTTATTAACACACCCAGAGTACCACTACTTTTTATTTCCACAATACAGAATACCACTACTTTTCTTTGTCCGTATAAAGACATATCAACACACCCCTCCCTCTCTCTCCCTGTATATATCTATACACACACACACAGTAAAAACTCACCGCGTGGCGTATGCCGGCTTCACTTCGTGAGGATTGCGCCTGTCCGACCAGAAGATCAGTAACCGGTCGAATACCGGCTCAATGTTTGCAACAACCGAGCGCCCCTCTGGGAAGATCTGAAGAAGCCCTCCGTGGACCTTCAGGAGAATATAATCATACATAAATATATACAGACATACACATACATAAATACATACATACATACATATACATATACATACATACACATACATAAATACATACATACATATACATACATATATATACATAAATACATACATACATATATATACATACATACACATACATATATACATACATACATACACATACATAAATATATACATACATACACATACATAAATATATTCATACATACACATACATAAATATATACATACATACACATACATAAATATATACATACATACACATACATAAATATATACATACATACATAAATATATACATACATACACATACATAAATATATACATACATACACATACATAAATATATACATACATACACATACATAAATATATACATACATACACATACATAAATATATACATACATACACATACATAAATATATACATACATACACATACATAAATATATACATACATACACATACATAAATGTATACATACATACATACACATACATAAATATATATTTTAAAACCAAAGACAAAACATAAAACACAGACAAAGCTCAGTTTTAGCACATCCAGTGAGACTCATACACGGTACAGTGCCTAAATATATATGTATAAATATCTAATAAGTAAAATGGTCTTTTAGTTTGACATTTTTGGCCAAAATTGTTGTAAGCCCCTGAGCCACCGCCAAGGCAGACCACATATCAGGGGTCCCTAACGCTAATATAGATTCTTAATAACCTGTGTAATAACAGGAAGAATGATTTATAGTAAATCTGTCAATATTAGTTGCAAAGTTCTGAGTCTGACTGAAGCTTTTATTAACCTGTACATTACCAGGAAAAGCACTCTGTATTAGAGATGTCACAGCCAAACTGCAAGCAGGCAAGTTCCCCTGAGTGGAAGATGCTATGGAGTGAGCCCATAACCATTTAAATGTGGGAGGGGGTGAGCTTGTTAGGTGTCCAGTATGTTTTACATAAATATATACATACATAAATATATACATACACATACATAAATATATACATACATACACATACATAAATATATACATACATACATACACATACATAAATATATACATACATAAATATACAGTATACATACATACACATACATAAGTATATACATACATACACATACATAAATGTATACATAAATGTATACATACATACATACACATACATAAATATATACATACATAAATATATACATACACATACATAAATATATACATACATACACATACATAAATATATACATACATACATACACATACATAAATATATACATACATACACATACACATACAGACATACACATACATAAATATATACATACATACACATACATAAATATATATATACATACACATACATAAATATGTACATACATACATACATACATACATACATACACATACATAAATATAGACATACACAAATATATACATACATACATAAATATATACATACACATACAAATATATACATACATACACATACATAAATATATACATACATACATACATACACATACATAAATATATACATACATACACATACATAAATATATACATACATACACATAAATATATACATACATACACATACATAAATATATACATACACATACATAAATATATACATACAGACATACACATACATAAATATATACATACACATACATACACATACATAAATATATACATACACAAATATATACATACACATACATAAATATATACATACACATACATAAATATATACATACACATACATAAATATATACATACACATACATAAATATATACATACATACATAAATATATACATACACATACATAAATATATACATACACATACATAAATATATACATACATACATACACATACATAAATATATACATACATACATACATACACATACATAAATATATACATACATACACATACATAAATATATACATACATACACATACATAAATATATACATACATACACATAAATATATACATACATACACATACATAAATATATACATACATACATACACATATACATACATACATACACATACATAAATATATACATACAGACATACACATACATAAATATATACATACATACACATACATAAATACATACACATACATAAACATACATAAATACATACACATACATAAATATATACATACAGACATACACATACATAAATATATACATACATACATATACATAAATATATACATACATACACACATAAATATATACATACATACACATACATAAATATACACATACATACACATACATAAATATACACATACATACACATACATAAATATATACATACATACACATACATAAATATATACATACATACACATACATAAATATATACATACATACACATACATAAATATATACATACATACATACACATACATAAATACATACATACACATACATACATAAATATATACATACATACACATACATAAATATATACATACATACACATACATAAATGTATACATACATACACATACATAAATGTATACATACATACATACACATACATAAATATATACATACATAAATATATACATACACATACATAAATATATACATACATACACATACATAAATATATACATACATACATACACATACATAAATATATACATACATAAATATATACATACACATACATAAATATATACATACATACACATACATAAATATATACATACATACATACACATACATAAATATATACATACACATACATAAATATATACATACATACATACACATATACATACATAAATATATACATACACCATATACATACATAAATACATACATACATACATACATACACATACATAAATATATACATATATACAACATACACATACATAAATATAATACATACGTACCAA
>NC_134489.1:8434449-8459449 GCF_040206685.1 Ascaphus truei
TCACAGGTACAGCGCGGGCATCAATAGTGCCAGTGTCACACAGTACTAACCGTAACATGTATACGCAGCACAGGTACAGCGCGGGCATCAATAGTGCCAGTGTCACACAGTACTAACCGTAAACATGTATACACAGCACAGGTACAGCGCGGCATCAATAGTGCCAGTCTCACACAGTACTAACCGTAACATGTATACAGCAGCAGGTACAGCGCGGGCATCAATAGTGCCAGTCTCACACAGTACTAACCGTAACATGTATACACAGCACAGGTACAGCGCGGGCATCAATAGTGCCAGTGTCACACAGTACTAACCGTAACATGTATACAGCAGCACAGGTACAGCGCGGGCATCAATAGTGCCAGTCTCACACAGTACTAACCGTAACATGTATACGCAGCACAGGTACAGCGCGGGCATCAATAGTGCCAGTGTCACACAGTACTAACCGTAACATGTATACACAGCACAGGTACAGCGCGGGCATCAATAGTGCCAGTCTCACACAGTACTAACCGTAACATGTATACGCAGCACAGGTACAGCGCGGGCATCAATAGTGCCAGTGTTACACAGTACTAACCGTAACATGTATACGCAGCACAGGTACAGCGCGGGCATCAATAGTGCCAGTGTTACACAGTACTAACCGTAACATGTATACGCAGCACAGGTACAGCGCGGGCATCAATAGTGCCAGTCGTCACACAGTACTAACCGTAACATGTATACACAGCACAGGTACAGCGCGGCATCAATAGTGCCAGTCTCACACAGTACTAACCGTAACATGTATACGCAGCACAGGTACAGCGCGGGCATCAATAGTGCCAGTCTCACACAGTACTAACCGTAACATGTATACACAGCACAGGTACAGCGCGGGCATCAATAGTGCCAGTCTCACACAGTACTAACCGTAACATGTATACGCAGCACAGGTACAGCGCGGGCATCAATAGTGCCAGTCTCACACAGTACTAACCGTAACATGTATACGCAGCACAGGTACAGCGCGGGCATCAATAGTGCCAGTCTCACACAGTACTAACCGTAACATGTATACGCAGCACAGGTACAGCGCGGGCATCAATAGTGCCAGTCTCACACAGTACTACCGTAACATGTATACACAGCACAGGTACAGCGCGGGCATCAATAGTGCCAGTCTCACACAGTACTAACCGTAACATGTATACGCAGCACAGGTACAGCGCGGGCATCAATAGTGCCAGTCTCACACAGTACTAACCGTAACATGTATACACAGCACAGGTACAGCGCGGGCATCAATAGTGCCAGTCTCACACAGTACTAACCGTAACATGTACACGCAGCACAGGTACAGCGCGGCATCAATAGTGCCAGTCTCACACAGTACTAACCGTAACATGTACACGCAGCACAGGTACAGCGCGGGCATCAATAGTGCCAGTCTCACACAGTACTAACCGTAACATGTATACACAGCACAGGTACAGCGCGGGCATCAATAGTGCCAGTGCTCACACAGTACTAACCGTAACATGTATACGCAGCACAGGTACAGCGCGGGCATCAATAGTGCCTGTCTCACACAGTACTAACCGTAACATGTATACGCAGCACAGGTGCAGCGCGGGCATCAATAGTGCCAGTCTCACACAGTACTAACCGAAACATGTATACGCAGCACAGGTACAGCGCGGGCATCAATAGTGCCAGTCTCACACAGTACTAACCGTAACATGTATACGCAGCACAGGTACAGCGCGGGCATCAATAGTGCCAGTCTCACACAGTACTAACCGTAACATGTATACGCAGCACAGGTACAGCGCGGGCATCAATAGTGCCAGTGTCACACAGTACTAACCGTAACATGTACATGCAGCACAGGTACAGCGCGGGCATCAATAGTGCCAGTCTCACACAGTACTAACCGTAACATGTATACGCAGCACAGGTACAGCGCGGGCATCAATAGTGCCAGTCTCACACAGTACTAACCGTAACATGTATACGCAGCACAGGTACAGCGCGGGCATCAATAGTGCCAGTGTCACACAGTACTAACCGTAACATGTAATACGCAGCACAGGTACAGCGCGGGCATCAATAGTGCCAGTGCTCACATAGTACTAACCGTAACATGTATACACAGCACAGGTACAGCGCGGGCATCAATAGTGCCAGTGTCACACAGTACTAACCGTAACATGTATACACAGCACAGGTACAGCGCGGGCATCAATAGTGCCAGTCTCACACAGTACTAACCGTAACATGTATACACAGCACAGGTACAGCGCGGGCATCAATAGTGCCAGTGTCACATAGTACTAACCGTAACATGTATACGCAGCACAGGTACAGCGCGGGCATCAATAGTGCCAGTGTCACACAGTACTAACCGTAACATGTACACGCAGCACAGATACAGCGCGGGCATCAATAGTGCCAGTGTCACACAGTACTAACCGTAACATGTATACGCAGCACAGGTACAGCGCCGGCATCAATAGTGCCAGTCTCACACAGTACTAACCGTAACATGTATACGCAGCACAGGTACAGCGCGGGCATCAATAGTGCCAGTCTCACACAGTACTAACCGTAACATGTATACGCAGCACAGGTACAGCGCGGGCATCAATAGTGCCAGTCTCACACAGTACTAACTGTAACATGTATACGCAGCACAGGTACAGCGCGGGCATCAATAGTGCCAGTCTCACACAGTACTAACCGTAACATGTATACACAGCACAGGTACAGCGCGGGCATCAATAGTGCCAGTCTCACACAGTACTAACCGTAACATGTATACGCAGCACAGGTACAGCGCGGGCATCAATAGTGCCAGTCTCACACAGTACTAACCGTAACATGTACACGCAGCACAGGTAACAGCGCGGGCATCAATAGTGCCAGTCTCACACAGTACTAACCGTATCATGTATACGCAGCACAGGTACAGCGCGGGCATCAATAGTGCCAGTCTCACACAGTACTAACCGTATCATGTATACGCAGCACAGGTACAGCGCGGGCATCAATAGTGCCAGTCTCACACAGTACTAACCGTAACATGTACACGCAGCACAGGTACAGCGCGGGCATCAATAGTGCCAGTCTCACACAGTACTAACCGTAACATGTATACGCAGCACAGGTACAGCGCGGGCATCAATAGTGCCAGTCTCACACAGTACTAACCGTAACATGTATACACAGCACAGGTACAGCGCGGGCATCAATAGTGCCAGTCTCACACAGTACTAACCGTAACATGTATACCACAGCACAGGTACAGCGCGGGCATCAATAGTGCCAGTCTCACACAGTACTAACCGTAACATGTATACGCAGCACAGGTACAGCGCGGGCATCAATAGTGCCAGTCTCACACAGTACTAACCGTAACATGTATACGCAGCACAGGTACAGCGCGGGCATCAATAGTGCCAGTGTCCACACAGTACTAACCGTAACATGTATACGCAGCACAGGTACAGCGCGGGCATCAATAGTGCCAGTGTCACACAGTACTAACCGTAACATGTATACGCAGCACAGGTACAGCGCGGCATCAATAGTGCCAGTCTCACACAGTACTAACCGTAACATGTATACACAGCACAGGTACAGCGCGGGCATCAATAGTGCCAGTCTCACACAGTACTAACCGTAACATGTACACGCAGCCACAGGTACAGCGCGGGCATCAATAGTGCCAGTTCTCACACACTACTAACCGTAACATGTATACGCAGCACAGGTACAGCGCGGGCATCAATAGTGCCAGTCTCACACAGTACTAAACCGTAACATGTACACGCGGCACAGGTACAGCGCGGGCATCAATAGTGCCAGTCTCACACAGTACTAACCGTAACATGTATACGCAGCACAGGTACAGCGCGGGCATCAATAGTGCCAGTCTCACACAGTACAAACCGTAACATGTACACAGAGCACAGGTACAGCGCGGGCATCAATAGTGCCAGTCTCACACAGTACTAACCGTAACATGTATACGCAGCACAGGTACAGCGTGGGCATCAATAGTGCCAGTCTCACACAGTACTAACCGTAACATGTACACGCAGCACAGGTACAGCGCGGGCATCAATAGTGCCAGTGTTACACAGTACTAACCGTAACATGTATACGCAGCACAGGTACAGCGCGGGCATCAATAGTGCCAGTCTCACACAGTACTAACCGTAACATGTATACGCAGCACAGGTACAGCGCGGGCATCAATAGTGCCAGTGTTACACAGTACTAACCGTAACATGTATACGCAGCACAGGTACAGCGCGGGCATCAATAGTGCCAGTGTCACACAGTACTAACCGTAACATGTATACGCAGCACAGGTACAGCGCGGGCATCAATAGTGCCAGTGTCACACAGTACTAACCGTAACATGTATACGCAGCACAGGTACAGCGCGGGCATCAATAGTGCCAGTCTCACACAGTACTAACCGTAACATGTACACGCAGCACAGGTACAGCGCGGGCATCAATAGTGCCAGTCTCACACAGTACTAACCGTAACATGTATACACAGCACAGGTACAGCGCGGGCATCAATAGTGCCAGTCTCACACAGTACTAACCGTAACATGTATACGCAGCACAGGTACAGCGCGGGCATCAATAGTGCCAGTCTCACACAGTACTAACCGTATCATGTATACGCAGCACAGGTACAGCGCGGGGCATCAATAGTGCCAGTCTCACACAGTACTAACCGTATCATGTATACGCAGCACAGGTACAGCGCGGGCATCAATAGTGCCAGTCTCACACAGTACTAACCGTAACATGTATACACAGCACAGGTACAGCGCGGGCATCAATAGTGCCAGTCTCACACAGTACTAACCGTAACATGTATACACAGCACAGGTACAGCGCGGGCATCAATAGTGCCAGTCTCACACAGTACTAACCGTAACATGTATACGCAGCACAGGTACAGCGCGGGCATCAATAGTGCCAGTGTTACACAGTACTAACCGTAACATGTATACGCAGCACAGGTACAGCGCGGGCATCAATAGTGCCAGTGTCACACAGTACTAACCGTAACATGTATACACAGCACAGGTACAGCGCGGCATCAATAGTGCCAGTCTCACACAGTACTAACCGTAACATGTATACGCAGCACAGGTACAGCGCGGGCATCAATAGTGCCAGTCTCACACAGTACTAACCGTAACATGTATACGCAGCACAGGTACAACGCGGGCATCAATAGTGCCAGTGTCACACAGTACTAACCGTAACATGTATACGCAGCACAGGTACAGCGCGGGCATCAATAGTGCCAGTCTCACACAGTACTAACCGTAACATGTATACACAGCACAGGTACAGCGCGGGCATCAATAGTGCCAGTCTCACACAGTACTAACCGTAACATGTATACGCAGCACAGGTACAGCGCGGGCATCAATAGTGCCAGTGTCACACAGTACTAACCGTAACATGTATACACAGCACAGGTACAGCGCGGGCATCAATAGTGCCAGTCTCACACAGTACTAACCGTAACATGTATACGCAGCACAGGTACAGCGCGGCATCAATAGTGCCAGTCTCACACAGTACTAACCGTAACATGTACACGCAGCACAGGTACAGCGCGGGCATCAATAGTGCCAGTGTCACACAGTACTAACCGTAACATGTATACGCAGCACAGGTACAGCGCGGGCATCAATAGTGCCAGTGTCCACACAGTACTAACCGTAACATGTATACACAGCACAGGTACAGCGCGGCATCAATAGTGCCAGTCTCACACAGTACTAACCGTAACATGTATACGCAGCACAGGTACAGCGCGGGCATCAATAGTGCCAGTCTCACACAGTACTAACCGTAACATGTATACACAGCACAGGTACAGCGCGGGCATCAATAGTGCCAGTGTCACACAGTACTAACCGTAACATGTATACGCAGCACAGGTACAGCGCGGGCATCAATAGTGCCAGTCTCACACAGTACTAAACCGTAACATGTATACGCAGCACAGGTACAGCGCGGGCATCAATAGTGCCAGTGTCACACAGTACTAACCGTAACATGTATACACAGCACAGGTACAGCGCGGGCATCAATAGTGCCAGTCTCACACAGTTACTAACCGTAACATGTATACGCAGCACAGGTACAGCGCGGGCATCAATAGTGCCAGTGTTCACACAGTACTAACCGTAACATGTATACGCAGCACAGGTACAGCGCGGGCATCAATAGTGCCAGTGCTTACACAGTACTAACCGTAACATGTATACGCAGCACAGGTACAGCGCGGGCATCAATAGTGCCAGTGCTCACACAGTACTAACCGTAACATGTATACACAGCACAGGTACAGCGCGGGCATCAATAGTGCCAGTCTCACACAGTACTAACCGTAACATGTATACACAGCACAGGTACAGCGCGGGGCATGCAATAGTGCCAGTCTCACACAGTACTAACCGTAACATGTATACGCAGCACAGGTACAGCGCGGGCATCAATAGTGCCAGTCTCACACAGTACTAACCGTAACATGTATACGCAGCACAGGTACAGCGCGGGCATCAATAGTGCCAGTCTCACACAGTACTAACCGTAACATGTATACGCAGCACAGGTACAGCGCGGGCATCAATAGTGCCAGTCTCACACAGTACTAACCGTAACATGTATACACAGCACAGGTACAGCGCGGGCATCAATAGTGCCAGTCTCACACAGTACTAACCGTAACATGTATACGCAGCACAGGTACAGCGCGGGCATCAATAGTGCCAGTCTCACACAGTACTAACCGTAACATGTATACACAGCACAGGTACAGCGCGGGCATCAATAGTGCCAGTCTCACACAGTACTAACCGTAACATGTACACGCAGCACAGGTACAGCGCGGCATCAATAGTGCCAGTCTCACACAGTACTAACCGTAACATGTACACGCAGCACAGGTACAGCGCGGGGCATCAATAGTGCCAGTCTCACACAGTACTAACCGTAACATGTATACACCAGCACAGGTACAGCGCGGGCATCAATAGTGCCAGTGTCACACAGTACTAACCGTAACATGTATACGCAGCACAGGTACAGCGCGGGCATCAATAGTGCCAGTCTCACACAGTACTAACCGTAACATGTATACGCAGCACAGGTGCAGCGCGGGCATCAATAGTGCCAGTCTCACACAGTACTAACCGAAACATGTATACGCAGCACAGGTACAGCGCGGGCATCAATAGTGCCAGTCTCACACAGTACTAACCGTAACATGTATACGCAGCACAGGTACAGCGCGGGCATCAATAGTGCCAGTCTCACACAGTACTAACCGTAACATGTATACGCAGCCACAGGTACAGCGCGGGCATCAATAGTGCCAGTGTCACACAGTACTAACCGTAACATGTACATGCAGCACAGGTACAGCGCGGGCATCAATAGTGCCAGTCTCACACAGTACTAACCGTAACATGTATACGCAGCACAGGTACAGCGCGGGCATCAATAGTGCCAGTCTCACACAGTACTAACCGTAACATGTATACGCAGCACAGGTACAGCGCGGGCATCAATAGTGCCAGTGTCACACAGTACTAACCGTAACATGTATACGCAGCACAGGTACAGCGCGGGCATCAATAGTGCCAGTGTCACATAGTACTAACCGTAACATGTATACACAGCACAGGTACAGCGCGGGCATCAATAGTGCCAGTGTCACACAGTACTAACCGTAACATGTATACACAGCACAGGTACAGCGCGGGCATCAATAGTGCCAGTCTCACACAGTACTAACCGTAACATGTATACACAGCACAGGTACAGCGCGGGCATCAATAGTGCCAGTGTCACATAGTACTAACCGTAACATGTATACGCAGCACAGGTACAGCGCGGGCATCAATAGTGCCAGTGTCACACAGTACTAACCGTAACATGTACACGCAGCACAGATACAGCGCGGGGCATCAATAGTGCCAGTGTCACACAGTACTAACCGTAACATGTATACGCAGCACAGGTACAGCGCGGGCATCAATAGTGCCAGTCTCACACAGTACTAACCGTAACATGTATACGCAGCACAGGTACAGCGCGGGCATCAATAGTGCCAGTCTCACACAGTACTAACCGTAACATGTATACGCAGCACAGGTACAGCGCGGGCATCAATAGTGCCAGTCTCACACAGTACTAACCGTAACATGTATACGCAGCACAGGTACAGCGCGGGCATCAATAGTGCCAGTCTCACACAGTACTAACTGTAACATGTATACGCAGCACAGGTACAGCGCGGGCATCAATAGTGCCAGTCTCACACAGTACTAACCGTAACATGTATACGCAGCACAGGTACAGCGCGGGCATCAATAGTGCCAGTGTCACACAGTACTAACCGTAACATGTACACGCGGCACAGGTACAGCGCGGGCATCAATAGTGCCAGTCTCACACAGTACTAACCGTAACATGTACACGCAGCACAGGTACAGCGCGGGCATCAATAGTGCCAGTCTCACACAGTACTAACCGTAACATGTATACGCAGCACAGGTACAGCGCGGGCATCAATAGTGCCAGTCTCACACAGTACTAACCGTAACATGTATACGCAGCACAGGTACAGCGCGGGCATCAATAGTGCCAGTCTCACACAGTACTAACCGTAACATGTATACGCAGCACAGGTACAGCGCGGGCATCAATAGTGCCAGTCTCACACAGTACTAACCGTAACATGTATACGCAGCACAGGTACAGCGCGGGCATCAATAGTGCCAGTGTCACACAGTACTAACCGTAACATGTATACGCAGCACAGGTACAGCGCAGGCATCAATAGTGCCAGTCTCACACAGTACTAACCGTAACATGTATACGCAGCACAGGTACAGCGCGGGCATCAATAGTGCCAGTCTCACACAGTACTAACCGTAACATGTATACGCGGCACAGGTACAGCGCGGGCATCAATAGTGCCAGTCTCACACAGTACTAACCGTAACATGTACACGCGGCACAGGTACAGCGCGGGCATCAATAGTGCCAGTCTCACACAGTACTAACCGTAACATGTACACGCAGCACAGGTACAGCGCGGGCATCAATAGTGCCAGTCTCACACAGTACTAACCGTAACATGTATACGCAGCACAGGTACAGCGCGGGCATCAATAGTGCCAGTGTCACACAGTACTAACCGTAACATGTAACACGCAGCACAGGTACAGCGCGGGCATCAATAGTGCCAGTCTCACACAGTACTAACCGTAACATGTATACGCAGCACAGGTACAGCGCGGGCATCAATAGTGCCAGTCTCACACAGTACTAACCGTAACATGTATACGCAGCACAGGTACAGCGCGGGCATCAATAGTGCCAGTCTCACACAGTACTAACCGTAACATGTATACGCAGCACAGGTACAGCGCGGGGCATCAATAGTGCCAGTGTCACACAGTACTAACCCGTAACATGTACACGCAGCACAGGTACAGCGCGGGCATCAATAGTGCCAGTCTCACACAGTACTAACCGTAACATGTATACGCAGCACAGGTACAGCGCGGCATCAATAGTGCCAGTCTCACACAGTACTAACCGTAACATGTATACGCAGCACAGGTACAGCGCGGGCATCAATAGTGCCAGTGTCACACAGTACTAACCGTAACATGTACACGCAGCACAGGTACAGCGCGGGCATCAATAGTGCCAGTGTCACACAGTACTAACCGTAACATGTATACACAGCACAGGTACAGCGCGGGCATCAATAGTGCCAGTGTCACACAGTACTAACCGTAACATGTATACGCAGCACAGGTACAGCGCGGGCATCAATAGTGCCAGTCTCACACAGTACTAACTGTAACATGTATACGCAGCACAGGTACAGCGCGGGCATCAATAGTGCCAGTGTCACACAGTTCTAACCGTAACATGTATACGCAGCACAGGTACAGCGCGGGCATCAATAGTGCCAGTGTCACACAGTACTAACCGTAACATGTATACGCAGCACAGGTACAGCGCGGGCATCAATAGTGCCAGTCTCACACAGTACTAACCGTAACATGTATACGCAGCACAGGTACAGCGCGGGCATCAATAGTGCCAGTCTCACACAGTACTAACCGTAACATGTATAACGCAGCACAGGTACAGCGCGGGCACACAGATTGTAAGCTCTCCGGGGCAGGGATTTCCTTTCCTACTCTCTGATTTTGTTTATTGCACCTATTGTATTATAATTCCCTGTACTATATGGTCTCTTTTGCAAAGCGCTGAGTACAGCTGTGGGGTGCTACATAAAGATATACATACATACACGCACACAATGACATGTATACACAGAATAGGTACAGCGCAGGCAGCGCCAGCCTCCCCTCATGCACACTGCTACGCTATGACATGTACTGTATATAAAGCACAGGTAAAACCACAGGCTGCAGCAGCACCAGCCTCCCCCGCACATACAGACCAGCTTGAGATTCTACCTTAAAAACCTATTCATATCTTCGCTGCCAGAGAGGCCCTGTCAGAGAGGCCCTGTCAGAGAGGCCCTGCCAGAGAGAGACCTGCCAGAGAGAGACCTGCCAGAGAGAGACCTGCCAGAGAGAGACCTGCCAGAGAGAGACCTGCCAGAGAGGCCCTGCCAGAGAGGCCCTGCCAGACAGGACCTGCCAGACAGGACCTGCCAGACAGGACCTGCCAGAGAGAGACCTGCCAGAGTGAGACCTGCCAGAGAGGCCCTGCCAGAGAGGCCCTGTCAGAGAGGCCCTGCCAGAGAGAGACCTGCCAGAGAGAGACCTGCCAGAGAGGCCCTGCCAGAGAGGCCCTGCCAGAGAGAGACCTGCCAGAGAGGCCCTGCCAGAGAGAGACCTGCCAGAGAGAGACCTGCCAGAGAGGCCCTGCCAGAGAGGCCCTGCCAGAGAGAGACCTGCCAGAGAGGCCCTGCCAGAGAGAGACCTGCCAGAGAGGCCCTGCCAGAGAGGCCCTGTCAGAGAGGCCCTGCCAGAGAGGCCCTGCCAGAGAGGCCCTGCCAGACAGGACCTGCCAGAGTGGCCCTGCCAGAGAGAGACCTGCCAGAGAGGCCCTGCCAGAGAGACCTGCCAGAGAGGCCCTGCCAGAGAGAGACCTGCCAGAGTGGACCTGTCAGAGAGGCCCTGCCAGAGAGAGACCTGCCAGAGAGGCCCTGCCAGAGAGAGACCTGCCAGAGAGGCCCTGCCAGAGAGGCCCTGCCAGAGAGAGACCTGCCAGAGAGGCCCTGCCAGAGAGGCCCTGCCAGAGAGAGATCTGCCAGAGAGGCCCTGCCAGAGAGGCCCTGCCAGAGAGAGACCTGCCAGAGAGGCCCTGCCAGAGAGGCCCTGCCAGAGAGGCCCTGCCAGAGAGAGACCTGCCAGAGAGAGACCTGCCAGAGAGAGACCTGCCAGAGAGGACCTGCCAGAGAGAGACCTGCCAGAGAGGCCCTGCCAGAGAGGCCCTGCCAGAGAGGCCCTGCCAGAGAAGACCTGCAAGCAACGGATTGCAAGCCACATCTTCATAAATAACTTGCAAAGTAGTGCCAGCCCTGTCAGCAGCAGAGGGATTAACACAATAAAGGGTGGGGGGGGTGGGGGGGGGGGGGGGGGGGGGGGGGGGGGGGCAGGGAGACTAAGATTATGTTATATGACTACGTACTTTCACTTGTAATACCTTGCTGGTCCCTGTCACACTCATGGGGTTAAACAGGGTCTTGCAGATGTCACAGTGATACAGCAGGTAGTTGGTTATCTAATGCTAACTAGAGATTATTAACAAGACCAGGCGGCCTTATCAAAGCCCCGGCCCAGCAGCCCACACAGGCTGCCGACCATTCGCACGCTCACTCGCTTCCCATTTAAAGGGGCAAGCGAACAGTATGTCCTGGGCCTCTGCAAAAAGGGAATGCAGTCAGCCATGTAACACCTTCTCAGTGCCTGACACTTCTTTTCCAGATCTGAAGTACATCAGGCAAGCAGAAGTAGGCCCATACTGTTAAATATCTCCTATTTTGCTCTTCTCGTCAGCCCTACCTCTCTCCCCCCCCCCCCCTATTCTGCATCTCTTCCCATCCTCTCTGCTCTACACCTCTTCCCATCCCTCCTCTCCCTCAGTTCTGCACCTCTTCCCATCCCTCCTCTCCCTCAGTTCTGCACCTCTTCCCATCCCTCCTCTCCCTGTTCTGCACCTCTTCCCATCCCTCCTCTCCCTCAGTTCTGCACCTCTTCCCATCCCTCCTCTCCTTGTTCTGCACCTCTTCCCATCCCTCCTCTCCCTCAGTTCTGCACCTCTTCCCATCCCTCCTCTCCCTCAGTTCTGCACCTCTTCCCATCCCTCCTCTCCCTGTTCTGCACCTCTTCCCATCCCTCCTCTCCCTCAGTTCTACACCTCTTCCCATCCCTCCTCTCCCTGTTCTGCACCTCTTCCCATCCCTCCTCTCCCTGTTCTGCACCTCTTCCCATCCCTCCTCTCCCTGTTCTGCACCTCTTCCCATCCCTCCTCTCCCTCAGTTCTACACCTCTTCCCATCCCTCCTCTCCCTCAGTTCTGCACCTCTTCCCACCCCTCCTCTACCTGTTCTGCACCTCTTCCCATCCCTCCTCTCCCTGTTCTGCACCTCTTCCCATCCCTCCTCTCCCTGTTCTGCACCTCTTCCCATCCCTCCTCTCCCTCAGTTCTACACATCTTCCCATCCCTCCTCTCCCTCAGTTCTACACCTCTTCCCATCCCTCCTCTCCCTCAGTTCTACACCTCTTCCCATCCCTCCTCTCCCTGTTCTGCACCTCTTCCCATCCCTCCTCTCCCTGTTCTGCACCTCTTCCCATCCCTCCTCTCCCTCAGTTCTGCACCTCTTCCGATCCCTCCTCTCCCTCAGTTCTACACCTCTTCCCATCCCTCCTCTCCCTCAGTTCTACACCTCTTCCCACCCCTCCTTTCTCTGCTCTACACCTCTTCCCATCCCTCCTCTCCCTCAGTTCTACACCTCTTCCCATCCCTCCTCTCCCTGTTCTGCACCTCTTCCCACCCCTCCTCTCCCTGTTCTGCACCTCTTCCCACCCCTCCTTTCTCTGCTCTACACCTCTTCCCATCCCTCCTCTCCCTCAGTTCTACACCTCTTCCCACCCCTCCTTTCTCTGCTCTACACCTCTTCCCTCCCTCCTCTCCCTGTTCTGCACCTCTTCCCATCCCTCCTTTCTCTGCTCTACACCTCTTCCCTCCCTCCTCTCCCTGTTCTGCACCTCTTCCCATCCCTCCTTTCTCTGCTCTACACCTCTTCCCATCCCTCCTCTCCCTCAGTTCTACACCTCTTCCCACCCCTCCTTTCTCTGCTCTACACCTCTTCCCATCCCTCCTCTCCCTCAGTTCTACACCTCTTCCCATCCCTCTCTCTATCCCCAGCTCTCCTCTCTCTCTCTCATGTTGCTGTCCTTCTGTTCCTCTGCTCTCTCCCTTCCACCCAATAATGTTGCCCCTCTATTTAGATTGTAGGCTCCGTGGACAAGAGATCCCTTTCTCCCAATGTCTGCTCATCGTACCATTGTAATGGATCACTGTATATTTCAAATTGTCTGTATAATATGTATCTAGCTCTGAGGGTCTTCCACCTCTGCACAGAGAATTTAACCCTACAGAAACCCCAGCGCGCACGCATCGGTGGGACTGCGCTCATTCATCTGGCAAGATGTATACACACCAATATACACACCAATATACACACCAATATACACCATTCACATTTGCATCCACAGCACCCTCGTCCTGCACAACATTCCTGATAATCCTGTTCTACCGTCTGGAAGGAAAATTCCTTCCGGAGTCTAAAAAATGTGAAGTATCTGTTTCCCTCCAGGCTAAGGGGGTTATCCATTAAATTATGATCGTGCCGATCGAGGCACCATCCCCAGAAACTCCCATTTTTGTGCGATAAAGCCCCGATTAGCACTATCACATGTTAATGGATAACCTCCTATCTGATTGCCAAAACTACCCCTAAGAAGTGACTTTTTGTGTACAAATTCCCGGTACTTGGCTTTTCTACATCGTTTTGATAAACATTATTTTTGTGGCTACTCCAAAAAGTCAGCCCTCAAAAGGACCAGAGTGGACTAACCGCCCTGATATTAATAGGTTAAATTGATACATACATTAAATACATTTAGTTAATTAATCAAATAAATTAACGTTGTCTCCATAGTAACCATATACTGTACTTTGAAGTGTTTTTATAATCTTCACCTAATATATGTTGTGATAAGACTGTGTACAAACTGTTACATATAGCAGAGGTGCTCAGCTCCTGACCCCCACCAACAGGTCACGTTTTCAGGATATCCCTGCTTCAGCACAGGTGGCTCAATCAGTGGCTCAGTCTTTGATTGAGCCACATGTGCTAAAGCTGGGATATCGTTAAAACCTGCCCTGTTGGGAGGCATGAGGACTGGAGCTGAACACCCGACATTGTGACATATACCGTACAGGCGAATTCTTAATCCAGACTTTTCTTCCCCTTGTGTGATTTTGTTTGGCAAACAATGTCTGCACAATTAGTTTAAAGAGATACTAAGGAAGAACAATAATTAATTGATATTTAGCTTTACTCCCCTATCTTATAGCTTTGACAATATTTTCTTACTGCATGTTGTGGTATTTTGTTAATAGCTATTTTATGATCTATATTTATATTTTATAATTAGTAAAAAAAAAAATATATATATATTTATTTTTATTTTTTTAAACTGTGACGCGTTTAGTTTCAACAAGGCTAGCGTTTTGGACTATAGTTTTAGAATCCAGGGCATGTTTAAAACTTTCCATGCTGAGGCCCAAAAGCCTTTGAATAACCCCTTCACTTTTAATAGCCCCTTAAACACCCCAGCCCTGGAAGGGTTAAAATGTGACTTGACAGCTACACAGGGTCCTGGTGTAAGGTTACACAATACTGTGTGTGTGTGTGTGTGTGTGTGTGTGTGTGTGTGTGTGTGTGTGTGTGTGTGTGTGTGTGTGTGTGTGTGTGTGTGTGTGTGTGTGTGTGTGTGTGTCATGGGAGTGGTGGTGAATGGCCTTGTGAATGGACACTGAGCAGGGTGTGGTGGCTTTTTCACAGTATGGGATAACTTGAGATGACACAGCCCAAATGCTCAGCTATTTTATGTACAGTATTTTGTGAAGTGTAGGCAGGCGTTCTTCCAATGTCCTGTGACACAGCCAGAAGTGACCTGTGGTGCAGCATGACACAGTGCCCAGACTGAATGGACCTATGGCCCATGCAGTCTGTCTTTCCCACCGCAAGGTGACACAGTGATACAGATAGAAAGGGCCTACAGTATGTCTGTGCAATACACTCTGTTCCTCTCCCTGCAGTGACACAGTGACAGACAGAAGGGACCCATGGCCTCTGGAGTTTGTCCCTTCTTACACCGCAGGGTTACACAATATTGCACAAAAATCCCTTATGTTTGGTTGACACAGACACATGTATGTCCTATTCACTTGGTTCCTCCCACAACCAGACAGGATTATGACATTTGGCCCAGCCAACCTGTCCTTCTCACAACATTGTGACACAGACCTGTACATTTGTATTGAAGGATGACAAACATATAGAACCTTTGAGCCTGTCCCTCCCATTGCAGGGTGACACAGGGGTAAAAGGGTCTCTGTTCCATTACAGTATGTCACTCCACCTTCAGGGTAATATGTCAGAGTGTAAGCTCTTAGGAACAGGGACTCCTTTTCCTAATGTTACTTTTATGTCTGAAGCGCCTTGTGTCTTACTCCCTTTATGTGTTATATTATTATATCACGTACTACATAAATAAAGATATACATACTGTACACACACACATATATATATATATATATATATATATACATATATATACACACACACACACACACACTGCGGTGGGCACTGGCATGGTGTATACATATACATACATACACAGAGGAGTGTTCCAATATATTTGTCCTATATGAGTTTTTCCTATTTTTATCAGTTGATATTAAATGCAGACTGCACCCTAATTAATAATCCCTGTAAATTCATGTTTTCATGCCAGATAAAAACTGTGTATGTTTACAGAGATGGACAAAAAAAAAAATACTTTGGAGCTTTTTTGTTCCAGCAAACACACACCCCCCTCCCAATCCCCCCCCCCACCGTCATCGATTCCGCGTATCTGTGACACACTGACATGCTGACACACACGCAGACCGACTCTCACACACACGCAGACCGACTCTCTCACACACACGCAGACCGACTCTCTCACACACGCAGACCGACTCTCTCACACACGCAGACCGACTCTCTCACACACGCAGACCGACTCTCTCACACACGCAGACCGACTCTCTCACACACGCAGACCGACTCTCTCACACACGCAGACCGACTCTCTCACACACGCAGACCGACTCTCACACACACGCAGACCGACTCTCACACACACGCAGACCGACACACACACACGCAGACCGGCTCTCTCACACGCAGACCGGCTCTCTCACACGCAGACCGGCTCTCTCACACGCAGACCGACTCTCTCACACACGCAGACCGACTCTCTCACACACGCAGACCGACTCTCTCACACACGCAGACCGACTCTCTCACACACGCAGACCGACTCTCTCACACACGCAGACCGACTCTCTCACACACGCAGACCGACTCTCTCACACACGCAGACCGACTCTCTCACACACGCAGACCGACTCTCTCACACACGCAGACCGACTCTCTCACACACGCAGACCGACTCTCACACACACGCAGACCGACTCTCACACACACGCAGACCGACTCTCACACACACGCAGACCGACTCTCACACACACGCAGACCGACTCTCACACACGCAGACCGACTCTCACACACACGCAGACCGGCTCTCTCACACACAGACCGACACACACGCAGACCGACTCACACACACGCAGACCAACTCACACACACGCAGACCGACTCTCACACACGCAGACCGACTCTCACACACACGCAGACCGGCTCTCTCACACACAGACCGACACACACGCAGACCGACTCACACACACGCAGACCAAATCACACACACGCAGACCGACTCTCACACACGCAGTCCGACTCTCACACACACGCAGACCGGCTCTCTCACACACAGACCGACACACACGCAGACCGACTCTCACACACACGCAGACCGACTCTCACACACACGCAGACCGGCTCTCTCACACACAGACCGACACACACGCAGACCGACTCACACACACGCAGACCAACTCACACACACGCAGACCGGCTCTCTCACACGCAGACCGGCTCTCACACACGCAGTCCGACTCTCACACACACGCAGACCGGCTCTCTCACACACAGACCGACACACACGCAGACCGACTCACACACACGCAGACCAACTCACACACACGCAGACCGGCTCTCTCACACGCAGACCGGCTCTCACACACAGACCGGCTCTCACACACAGACCGGCTCTCACACACAGACGTTCCTGCCCCTGCATTGAGAGCAGGGGTGGGCAGAGTCCAGGTGGTCTCCGACTAGCTTCACCCCCAGCCCTCGCGCCGGCACCACCACCTCCTCCTCAACTCCCTCTACTCTCCTCACTTAGCTGTGCAGTAGTGACTTGACCTGTCAATCACCGCCGCTACCGGTCCAAGCGTGCCAGATCCGGCTTCGCTGGGGAGCGCTGTTGCAGGTCGCAGCGGTGATTTACAGGTCAGTCATCACTGCGCACAGCATAGGTGCCAGGGGGGAAATATATACATACATATACCGTATTGGCCCAGATATAATATGACCCTAAAGTTTTGAAGGTGTTCTACATGAAAAATAAAAGGTGTCAGGCTGCGCATATAATACCAGTAAAGTTTTCGGAAGGACATTTTTAGGAAAAAACCATAGCACTATATTCAGGCCAATACGGTTTATACATGCATACATACACTATACCTGCACGCTCAGAACCTAAACCCACCACATATATATTATATATTTGTGCCATATGGAGTGCTACTGGATTTGTGACCCAATTACAGGGGTTTGCAAACTGGGGAGTGCAGGATTTTCATGGGGGGGCGCGTTGGTTGTAGAGGCCCAGCGCTCTTTCCCAAGGCATTAAAATTAAATGCTGGAGGAGACGTGAGGCCTCTGCAACTTCTCTTACCTGCTCTCAGCGACGCGTGGTCAAATGGCAATGTGTCACATAACGTCATATGATGCCGCGAAGTCAGAGAGCAGGTACGGAGGGGAGGCGCAGGCAGGGGGGGCGCAGGCAGGGGGGGCGCAGGCAGGGGGGGCGCAGGCAGGGGGGGCAGTTTGCGCACCCCTGACCTAAATAAATATATTTTAAAAAGACAAAAGCCCCAATGCTACATCTAATATGAAAAATTATATAGTTAAATACTTATCTATCTTGCTTCTCATAACTACTGGTCAGTTAGTCAAATTCTTTGGCCAAAGTATTTTTAAGCCTGTATAACACATATATATATATATATATATATATATATATATATATATATATATATATATATATATATATATATATATATATATATATATATATATATATATATATATATATATATATATATACATATACATACATACATACATACACACACACACACACACACACACACACACTGTTTTTAAGTACAACCCTTTCTTGCTTTATCCATTGTAACACCACCAGAAGAAGAGATCAGTGTATTTCAAAAGCTCGCACAATTAAACGCATTTCGTTAGCCACAGAACGGTATCGTCTATTTATTTCTGAGATATATATATATACCCACTGTAGTATTCATTTCTGATATATATATATATATATATATATATATATATATATATATATATATATATATATACTGTGTGCTCATTTGCATGTCATTTCCCAGAATCCCTTGCTGCAGTGGAAGTGCTGTATGCTGGGTGATGATGGGGAAAGGCGGGGTTGCAGACCTGCCTAAGACATGCAGATGAGCATACAGTTGTATTTGCATATATATATATATATATATATATATATACCCACTGTAGTATTCATTTCTGATATATATATATATATACCCACTGTAGTATTCATTTCTGAGATATATATATATATACCCACTGTAGTATTCATTTACGCACCTTGGTTCTCCCATTAATAACGTAGCTCCCCAGCTTGCTGGAACAATGCATGATGACTTCGTCCACCCTTGACATGAGGGCACCGATGCTCTCGCACCCCGGTTCCTTCCCTTCCACCCAAGCTATCTGATCCCCTCGGATGTTTTTGGAGGGGATGGTCCTCTGGTTGACAAGCTGACCATCACATAACTTCCCTCTGCTGTTCAGTGACTCCACCTCCTCCAGCACCCTGGACCCCCACATCTCCCCTAAAAAGTGATCCTTGACACATATGCCATAGTAGGCCATGCAGGGTATGATGTAATCTAAGGCCATCTGTTGCAGAGTCACCACTGGACAGTTGTTCGTCAAAGGCCCGGGGGTGAGGTGTGTGTCCCTTGTGCATCTGGGCTCCTGGTAAGCTTGACCGTCACTATGTACCTCTACTTTCCTTCTCTTACCCTCCATGGGAAGGAATACTGAGGGGGTAATCTCCGGTGCCACAGCCCCAATGCCAGTCTCTGCCAACCCATTTTCCATCCATATCCTTTTAACAGTCAAACCATCTGTCCTTCCAAAGATGGGTATCCCCCCCTCTTGGCACGGAGCGCTGCCATCTACCTCCCTGGCAAAAGCCCCCTTCACCTTCCTGTTGCCCAATGCCCCGCTCTTCCCACCCCTCACCAACTGCATCTCCCCATTGGCCAACGCTCGTGCCCTCGGCGTAGCAGCAGGGCAGGTGAAAAAGGGCACCTCTTCGCTCTCAACCGGCAAGCCCTCGAATTTGGCTTTTTCCTCCAAGGCGGTGGGGCATGTGTGGTTGTGAAGCCCCTGGTCCAGTGACGTGGAGGGGTGGATGTCTGAAAGTGGGTGAGATGCCTGCAGAGGGTGGTTTAGGAATCTTTCCACCCCCATCCTGCTACATTGAGGACTGGCCACAGCCTTAGATGCTGACTTCTGCTGGTTTGCAGTGTGAATCTCACTCTTTATTGGCTTCCCCTGCTGGTGCACTTTCTCCATCTCCGCGTATTCATGTCCTCTGCACGTAGCTCACGTCTTTGCTCCATAATTCAACTCCTACTGCTGGTTACAGTAACGATTAGCAGGGAGGTCGCCTCTGTCATTATAGTATGAACTCCCAACCACCCCCTATATTCCCCAGGGCCTCTTCTTTACAACAATGGAGCAGAATGAAATAAATAGAAAAAAAATAAATAAAACTTTCTCCTACAGAGAGAGAAAAAAAAAGTTACAATGTGATCATTACTGGGGCTGGAGTCTTTGCATTGAAAACATTGTTATGTTATTTTTATAATTGATATGCATAATCATTAATAATAATTGTTGTTTAAATTACTAAAGGGCTAGACTCTTGACCCTTGAATTAATAACAGGGAGAGGGGGATGGGGAGGGAGGAAGTGCCAAGAAGCATATTTTACTGATGTAAAATAAACATGCAATAAGTAATAATATAATGTGCAGGTGTTACTGCTCTTCAAAGTAACACTGTGAGCGGTATACTGATACTGTATTAGGTCAGACCGTGCAATAACTTGTATATTGCTGAGTATCTTCCCATTTACATACAATCCAGCGTAAACAGAGGTACACCCCCCTCCCACACATCGTCTCCTGGTGTTTACAGAGGGGTTATGAGCATGGGGTCAGAGGCTCTAATAAGAGAGGGTTCCAATGATGTGTTTAGTCACTATGGCTTTATATTACAATATGCTTTTGGGATGCAGAACACACAATTCTGATGTAAAGCCTATCCCTTTCTGTCTAAATATAACGGTTACTGTTGCCCACAACTATTAGTGAGGAAACAATGTCATGTATTCAATAATACTATAATCATAAACCACCCAGGGCTATTAACTTCTTATACTTGATATGGAGGAACAAGAGGTACTCACCCAAGTAGAAATTCCCCTCTCAAGGCACAAATGATATATTTTGATGCTTCTTTTCTCTGCTCCGTTTATATGTATTGTAAAAAATTCACAGTTGATTTTTTCTTCTTTATTCCGCCCAAAAATGCACTCAATGCAGATCCCATTAATCCTACCGTTAAGATGAGTATGTATTTTCTCTCCGAAAGACTATAATGTGTATATATATTTCTCCTCTCTATTCAATATTAACTTCTACATTTGAGGCATATCTTGGCAGGGGTCTGATCAATCTAGTGCCTCGATCTTGATGAAATCTTCTTAAAACACCTCCTTTATGGCATTTATTCATTCATTAATTGCATTGGACTTTCAAGGCAATCTCCTGGTTTTCTGGATGTTGAAGTCCTTGGTTGATATATGGAAATACAGCAGCAGATCCCACCGTGCAGATCAGCTCTCTCCAGCCCAATCCCCAGGCAGTGAGGGCTGGATCTCTAACTATATGTTATATTTGTCAGGTCCAAGCTCTTCTGTGATGCTCTGGACATCATAAGAGAACAGATCTCAGCGGGTATGCTGAATACATCTTCTATGGAGACTTCCCGCATACTGGTTGGCAGGAGTATCCTGGCTGCAGAGAGGCAGCCTGTTTTGTAATGCAGAGACCCCCTCCTCCTCCTCCTCCTGCTGCTGCTGCTGCTGCTGCTGCTGCTGCTGCTGCTGCTGCTGCTGCTGCTGCTGCTGCTGCTGCTGCTGCTGCTGCTGCTGCTGCTGCTGCTGCTGCTGCTGCTGCTGCTGCTGCTCCTCCTCCTCCGTGGCTGCACCATGCAAGCTCTGAGCCTCTGCCTTTCGCTCCATAAGCCTTTGTGTCACTCACACGTGCACAAATATCATGTGACCTGACAGAGCGACACATAGGGAGGAGAGCGGCACCATCTGCAGACGGGCAGCAGAGGGCAGCATTGAGCAGCTGCAGTGTGTAAACTGGCAGTGTGTACAAGGTGCAGTGGACCTGATGATGCATTGTCATCAGCATAGGGACATCAAGGACACAGACCTCTCACCCCCTCGTACTACACAAACACCAGGGACACAGACCTCTCACACAGATACCAAAACAGGCCTCCCCGCCCAACAACATTCTTCTAGCTATCCAATTGTTGCTGCTAGAATAATGTCACTTTCTCCCCAAACTGTCTTGTCATCTCCTTAAATCCCTCTCCTGACTTTCCATCAAGTCTGGGTCACCACTCAGCTGCTCCTCCTTGCATATCAGCGCTGATCTCTCCTTATGCCCCTGCTCGTCTCCTGCGCTCTACCCATAACGGTCTCCTTTCCACCCCATTCACCTCTCCTGCGCTCTCTTCTTAAACCTTTTTCCTTCATTGCCCCATACATGACTGTTCATGTTCCCAAGGTTCAGCAAAGTATCCGGCCGTTCCTCCTTCTCTTACCGTGCACTCCAAAACTGGAACAGTCTACCAGAGACTCTCACAGCCAACACCAGTCTAAGTTCTTGAAAAACTAAAAAAGCTGTCTCACATTTTAATCTGGTCTGTAACTGTTACATACGCCTATAATATATATTATCTCTTACTGTGCATGCAATATCTTGTATTATTTATTTATTTATAAAAATGTTTTACCAGGAAGTAATACATTGAGAGTTACCTCTCGTTTTCAAGTATGTTCTGGACATAGTTAATATGACAAATAATACATGGTTACAAATACAGTTACATAAGTGAACAGGGTATACATTATATACAAGACATTGCATGCACAGTAAGAGATAATATATATTATGAGCGTATGTAACAGTTACAGACCAGATTAAAATGTGAGACAGCCTTAGTTTTGAAAGAACTTAAACTGGTGGTGGATGTGAGAGTCTCCGGTAGGTTGTTCCAGTTTTGGGGTGCACGGTAAGAGGAGGAGGAACGTCCGGATACTTTGTTGAGCCTTGGGACCATGAACAGTCTTTTGGAGTCTGATCTCAGGTGATAAGTGCTGTATGTGGTAGGGGTGAGGAGCTTGTTCAGGTAGTTGGGTAGCTTGCCCAGAAAGTATTTGAAGGCAAGACAGGAAAGGTTAACTTTGCGCCTAGACTCGAGTGATGACCAATCTAGTTCTTTGAGCATTTCGCAGTGATGTGTGTTGTAGTTGCATTGGAGAACGAAACGACAAATTGACTTGTAGAGGGTGTCAAGTTTGCTAAGGTGGGTTTGAAGGGCCCAGCCATATACTATGTCTCCATGGTCGATAATTGGCATTAGCATCTGCTGTGCAATACGCTTTCTGACCAGCAGACTTAGGGAGGATTTGTTCCTGTAAAGTACCCCTAGTTTGGCATAGGTCTTGGATGTCAGGGCATCAATGTGCATCCCGAATGTTAAGTGGGAGTCAAACCATAAGCCCAGGTATTTAAAACTAGTAACAGGAATTAGGGTGGTGTTAGCGTTGGTTCTGATCTGGAGCTCAGTCACTGGAAGCTTTAAAAATGTATATAAAATTTATGTATATAATGTATATTTGTCATCATAACTGTGCCCAGGACATTCTTGAAAACGAGAGGTAACTCTCACTGTATTACTTAAGTAATGCCCAATAATGCCCTGGCTTGAAGAGTTGAAGGCCTAAGGATAAATGTAAGTTTTTTTCATAAAAAATAGACACTTTTGTAAAGATATATAACTCGGAACTACGCTGATGCACCTGTGTATGAAAAAGAAATAAAGTAGCAAATGAGAGGGGAGAGAGGTGGAGGGGGGAAGAGGTGAGGGGGGAGAGAAGAGAGGTGAGGGGGGAGGAGAGGTGTGGGTGGGAGAAGAGAGGTGAGGGGGCAAGGGAGGAGGAGAGGCAACAGTGGGGGAGAAGAGATAGGTGAGTGGGGATTGAGGGAGGTGGTGGAGGAGGGGTGAGGTGACGGGGGTGCGAGGTGAGTGGGGGGAGCGAGGTGAGGGAAGCAAGATGAGGGGGGGGAAGCAAGGTGAGGGGGGAGCGAGTGCGAGGAGAGAGAGGTGAGGGAGGAAGAGAAGTGAGGTGGGAGAGAAGTGAGGGGGGGGAGAGAAGTGAGGGGGGGAGAGAAGTGAGGGGGGAGAGGGGCAGAGGTGAGGGGGAGAGGTGACGGGTAGGGGGAGGTGTTGAGGGGGAAAGGGATGAGAAGTGGAGGAGAGAATAGGGGAGGTTTTGAGGGGGTTAAGGGATGAGAAGTGGGGGGGAGAAGTGGGGGGCGGGAAGTGGGGGGGAGAAGAGGGGGGGAGAAGAGGGGGGGAGAAGAGGGGGGGAGAAGAGGGGAGGAGAGGTGGGTGAAGGGGAGAATGGGAAGAGAAGTGGGGGGGGGGCAGTGATTTTTAACTACAAACTAAAAAAAACAGATAAAAATGACCTTAGCAAAAGCTATGCAAGTGGTGGAAGAAATATTACTTTGTTGCAAGTAACAAAGTTACTATTTGGGACCCGCCAGCTTCTGACAGCAATAGCAGGGGAGGTAGGGGGAGACGGAGGGAGGGGGGGAGACGGAGGGAGGGGGGGAGACGGAGGGAGGGGGGGAGACGGAGGGAGGGGGGGGAGTGAGAGAGCCTGCATGTGCTGTGTGAGAGAGCCTGCATGTCACGTGCTGTGTGAGAGAGTATGCATGCGCTGTGTGAGAGAGCCTGTGTGAGAGTGCCTGCATGTGCTGTGTGAGAGAGCCTGCATGTGCTGTGTGAGAGAGCCTGTGTGAGAGAGCCTGCATGTGCTGTGTGAGAGAGCCTGTGTGAGAGTGCCTTCATGTGCTGTGTGAGAGAGCCTGCATGTCACGTGCTGTGTGAGAGAGCCTGCATGTGCTGTGTGAGAGAGCCTGTGTGAGAGTGCCTGCATGTGCTGTGTGAGAGAGCCTGCATGTGCTGTGTGAGAGAGCCTGTGTGAGAGTG